>NW_020201253.1:5828-19137 GCF_001531365.2 Cynara cardunculus var. scolymus | reverse complement strand
CACACACACACATATATATATATATATATATATATATATAGGTGAGATCAAATGAAAACCGTCTAATTCTTAGAAACCATGTAAACTACTTTCGACCAATAGGAAAATTCCTTTTTTTCTTAATTAAATTTAATCATTAAGGGTAGATTTGTCATTTATATTGTTTTCTATTAAATATGAAAGTTATTAATAAATCTTAATTAAGGTAACATAATAAATAAAATTTTATAAATAGTAATATTTAAATTAGAATTTTAAAAATTGAATATTGTTATTTGGTTTCTCGGTTTATTAGTGGTAATAATATGAAAATCGAAAATTATTATATTCATTAATCCACGAAATCAGTAACAGATCCAAACAAAGATTTATGAACCGCTAAAAATATAATCAGCTGTTAAAAAGATTCATGTTAGATTTGTTCATGAAAACGTTAATCGATGAGCTTGTTTTATGAAATGTATGCAGTTTGGTTCGTGAAAACGTTCATTGAGGAGCTTGTTTTATAAAACTTTTGAGGATGAACTGGTTGCGTAATATAATATTCTTGCATAATCTTGTTTTCTTATCAACAATATTTGATGAAATTGTTTCATTTTGTTTTTTTTTTGATGATTTTGTTCACTTAATGGTTAACAAAACATGTAATGGTAAATGCATTGACTCTATGAAACGTGTTCGTATTGAAAGAAATTGGCCGATGAAAATGGGTGAGTGAATAAAGCGAAACCATTTCATAACTGCTAAGAAAACGTTGTGTAATTAGCGAATAGTGAAGCAATTTCATTATCACAATGAAACAGATCCATCTACCAATAACATGAAAATGACAAATGTCTCATCAGGATTATGTTGATTAGTGTATTGATGAAACTGTGAAACGTGTTCGGATTGCAAAAACTTTATCGATGAAATGGGTGCATAACGATAGAGAACCAATTTCATAATTGTTAAGAACATGTTGTTTAATTAGCAAACAGTGAAACCATTTCATAATTAGATTGAAACGGATCTATTTACCAGAAACTTGAAAATGACAAATGTTTTATCTAGCATTGATGAAACTGTGAAACCATTTCGTTCATGAAATGTAGTAGTAAATTTTTTTTGTTATTGAAAAGATTTCATTATGTTAAATTGATTATAGTGTGTTTTATTTTTATTATTGATCTATTTTAATGATGGATGTTATTTTTTTATAATATTTGAACATAAAATTAATATATTATTTTACAAATGATTTTGTTTCATTAATATTACAATATAAATGATATGGTTGCCATTAATATTACCACTACAAAAGTTACCATTTTGCTCTTTGGGATTATAAAATAAATTTTTATTTTTTTTAATTTCCTAATATAACCTATACTAATCTTGACCATTGATCAAGAAAATAGATGGATGAGATTGATTTACATGGTTTACACAAATGATGGTGGTTTTTATTTGATTGCTCATATATATATATATATATATATATATATATATATAGGGGAACGTTCAAATAAATACCACTCAATTTGTAAAAACCGTGAAAACCTTATTCAACCAATCATAAATTTTCATTTTGTTTATTTTTTTTGTAATTATGAGAGGTTGATTAACCATTTTTATTGTGAAGGGTGTTAATCATGGATATTATCATCTTCGTTATTTTAATTTTAGAAAAATATATGAAACAATTTCATTAAAATTTTATTAAATATTATATGAAACAATTTCATAACCATATATTAAACAAATTCATCAAAAAAAGTATTATATGAAACAATTTCACAAGATTAAACAATTTCATGAAAAAATTTCATAAGATCAAACAATGAAATCGACGTATGAAGGTGATTTGTACGGTTTTTACAAATGACGATTGTTTTCATTTGATCGCTCCTCTATATATATATATATATATATATATATATATATATATATATAGGGGCATAATCAAATGAACACTATTTTGTTTATGGTAATCGTGAGATCCAATCTCAATCACAAATCAAAGGTTAAATTAGAAAATTATTAATTTTAGTAACTTTAACTTAAAATATTAATTAAGGGTATTTTAGGGATTTTATAAATATTCTCTTTCATCTCTCATATTTCCTCTCTCCGGTGAATCTTATTCGGCAAAACCTTATTCGATGAACCTTATATGAACACAAGATACACATTGTGATATCTATAAACGATATTCACTGTGATACTCAGATATAAATACAAGATGCACAATGTGATATCCTTTGTAAAACAATGAAAATAACGAAAATACACACCATGATACATTCCATAAAACAAAGAAAAATACATTATGATACATGTGAACATTGTGAACATTATCATTATGATACACTTTGATTCACAAATGTGTTTAAGATATTATGTATATCAAGTAATTGATATACTAGGTAACTAATTTTAATTAAATATTTCATTCTAAAAAATTTAATTAAATATTTTGATTAGTTGTCAAAAATAGAATTACTATTTACCTTTTACCTTATTTAAAAAAGATTCTTAAATATCTCAAATGAGTGGTTCATATTGGATTTCACGATTACCACAAACTAATCAGTTATTCTTGAATTGACACACGCACACACACACACACACACACACACACACATATATATATATATATATATATATATATATATAGACTTGAGATCATGTGAGACCAAGAGTTTTTCGTGAGACCCGTAAGACCAATTCTAAACCCTTGAATTAGATCTACAATCTGAACATTCATAATCACAAAATTGCTACCGTGCAACTTTAGACCATTAGATCATTAGCTTATAAAGTTGATCCATAAACATAAACTGGTCTTACGGGTCTCACGTAAAATCTTTGGTCTCACGTGAATCCAACCCTATAAATATATATATATATATATATATAATATATATATATAGGGATCCATTTAAGGGAGAACTGACTAGTTTGTGGTAACCGTGAGATCCAATCTCAACCACAAATCAATAGATAAATTAGAAAATTTAAAATTTTGGTAATTTTGAATTAAAATTTTAATGCAAGAATCTTTTAGGTATTTTTTTTCTTCTCTCTCCGTCCCCCGTCCTCCGGCTTCCGGTGATACCATTGTGATACTTAAAAATATTGACTATGTTAAACAAAAGACATAGTGTGATATCCAAACACATATAAGATGCGTTGTGATACCACTGTGTTACATCTCTGATCGATCACATAAACGACCTCTGTGATACCCAAGTACATATATGATGCATTGTGATACCACTGTAGTATCACCGGAGGACGGTGGCCGGAGGAAGAGGGACGAAGAGAGAAGAGAGGAGAGAGGAAAGAAAATAACTAAAATATCCTTGCATTAAATGTTTAATTGAAAATTATCAAAATTATAAATTTTCTAATTTATCTAATTGATTTGTGGTTGAGATTGGATCTCACGGTTACCACAAACTAATTAGTTCTCATTTGATTAAGCCCCTATATATATATATATATATATATATATACTACAAAAACATAACTAATGGAAAAGTAAAAAAATGCATAATGACCAACGAAATAAAAAAAAAAACCGAAATTGAAAATTAAAACAACACATATATAAATAACCTAATAATTCAGTAAAATAGGTTCAGACCCTCCAACGGACGTTGAAAAGGTGGTGTATGATAATGGTCGATTCCAATAACTTTTTTGATCGATAAAAAAAAAATCAAGGATAACAAAACTTTCAATTGTTGTTTTAGCCGCCTACCGGCCAGCTAGAGGTAAATCAACGGTCTCTTATCTAAGAAGACAGGACACGCAACGGAAGACATGGAAGAGGCATCTACTTTTGATCTAAAGACGAATTGATAATCACCTATGAGCTAGACTAGAGGGAAAGCTACGAATCTAAGAACAATGCACTAGTCAACATAGTAGGATCGGGTAGGTAAATTAAAAAGGGGGGTGGCCTTGAGGGGCCTGGCGATGAAAGCTTTCAAATAAACCTCTTCACATTTTGGAATGCGTTAATTAACTCTTTTATGAGAATAATATACTAATTCTAATGCTTAAAGGCACGTGTGTGCGCACTGTTTACATTTTTATTTTTAACACCAAAATATAACCTCTCGTTGGCCCTTTGGATGCTCTTAGTGGATCCGGACACGGTCATGACATTATTACTTGAGAAAAAACATGAAACCATAACTTATGAAATCATAAACTCGTTACATCTGAAGCCTAACTTAATGAGCACCAATCTTAATTAGATTTACGAGGCATCAACATTTTATCTTACGTGACATTTAAGCAGTCCATTTGATTTAACAGTAGTGGATGGAGACATGTGAGCCATTTCAAATAAAAACAGTTTCTTCTCACAATTGAGAAAAAAAAGGTCAAGATTAAATTCGATAAAAAATTATGGTGATTCAGTGCTGGTTTTTGTCAAGTATTTGGACAACCAGATGGATTCAAAACACGTTTTAACCAAAATACTAATAGAAAAGTTTAGAAAAACCTAATGAACTTCTTCTTCGTTTTAGATGATTAAGTTTCTGAATTTTTTTAAATGGAAAAATCATTAAACTTTTTAGTTTGAATGATTAAATACCTAAAAGAAATTAGTAAATAAATCATCGAACTTTTATAAACTTGTAATCTATATTTTTTAACACCAAAGAGCTATTCGTAGTTGACTAGAAAAGTTTAATTTTACCGTTCACAAAACCCTACGTTATTCAGACCCATCGTCACCCCTCGCCTCCCCATCATTCTCCGCCTATTACTGTCGTTAGCCCCTACATGGATCTCCCTTTTTTTGTTGTTTTTTTTTTTTTTTTTGTATTTGCATTATCCCACTTTTTTTGATTTATCTGTATGTGCTCCACTAAATTATGTTAAGAGAGGAGAATCAAAAGACGAAAAAACACAGAAAAAAAGAGGGAGATCAATGGCATGTGCAAAGAGCGGAGATGAGCGTTATCAAGACCAAACAACGATAGGGTGGCGAGGGAGAAGGATACCGTTGGGTATGAAAGGGGTTTGAAAGGCCTAGGGTTTAGGCACGGTAAAACTGATTTAAGTTTTTTCTTTTAACTTTTTAAAACCTTTATAACCGATTACAAGTAGTGTTTTTTGTTAAAAGAATAGGTTACAACTAATTTTTAAAAGTTCAATGATTTACATATTAAAAAAATGTTCATGGATTTAATATTTTAAAACGAAAAAATTCAATACTTTTTCATTCAAAAATAGTTTAAAACTTAGGGGCCGTTCATCAAACAATTACCCGATAAGTGCTTACCGGTAAATTTTAACACTATTATGTACTAACCGGGTAAGATTTTAGTCCATCAAAACAACATCGTATGCAACAATTTACCCGCGTTTACCATGGTAAAAGTCGTCGCCCTCACTTACCGGGTAAGGCTCTTGGTCCTTGTCTCCCTCTTACCAGGTATGATTCTTGGTTCTTACTATATTCATCCGATGAGTTAATGTTACTTGGTAAACGTTTACCCGAGTAAATGTTTACCAAACGACCTCTTAATCATTTAAAATGAAATAGTTACTTTGATAATGTCATTTAAGCTTGCGATGCTTGATAAACTCCTTTGTAACTTGTCTGATTCAACTAAATTTCATTGATAATAAAAAAAATTGATTTTGTTAATTATTACAAAAATGCCATTATTCAATTCAAACCTTTGGATAAATTGATCTAATGGTTAGAAAACACTCTTGCATTTATATTTTTTTTTAAATAATATTATAAAAAAATATAAAGATTTTGTATTTGATGCTTCAATAATACGTAGGCAGAGTCGTTAAGTGAGCCAAAATATGCCTCAACATATTGATATTTTTGGAGGCAAGTTTCATATGAGGTCGACTAGAGCTGTTAGGTAGTGTTAGGTAGTGTTTGGATGAGACAGAACAAGACGGGACGGGACATGACATGAGTAATTGTCTGTCCTATGTTTGGTATGACTAGGACAGGACATGACAAAACTGTTAAAATGACCATATTACTCCGAAATGTTATTCAATGTTATTTTATATCATATAATGATTGTAAATGACAACAAATCAACCAAAAATATATTAAAATTATTTAATCTATGAAATCAATACTTTTTTTTAACATTCCAAGACTACATGTAAATAACATTTGTCATACCACAAATTCTAAATACGCACACAATTTAAAAAAGTTTAAACACAACAATTGTAAATAACATTTGTCACGTCATCGTTTAAAAGTTTAACATTTCAAGAATGAAGGCTGGAATCGAGAATGAAGATTGTGGAAGAGAAGAAAGATGATGCAATTAAATTAGGTTTTTATTTTGATATCAAATAATAAGGGCTATATTGTAATCTTAAATTCAGTCCCATGTTGTTCAACCTTTTTTGGTGGACCAAAAATCCTCAAGAATAGTCCCACCTAATCTTACTTTTGTCCCATGTTGTTCCATCTCATTTTTATTTCATGGCACACCAAACATGACACTATTTTTTTTCCTGTCCCGTCCTACCCAGTCTGCATACCGAACGCATCCTTAATAATCAACTATTTATTCAAATAATATTTATCTTTGAAAAATTAATTGTTTTTAAGCACAAAACTCGAATAATTTATGACAGATCATAGATCTAGACTAGATATCAAAATGTTCGAGATGTTACATCTGAGGTATCAAAATAAAAATTTTGAAAATACATTAAAGATCTATTGCAGTTTAGATAGAAAATCATGTGCTGATGAAATGATATCCGACATTTATACTAATATAACATATAAAACGACAAAAAAGAAAGTAAGGGGCTGTTTGGCAGTTGCTGAATGATTTAGTGCATAATAGTTAAGAGGTCAGAATGGTTAAAAGGGTCAGAATGGTTAAGTGCTGAATGAAACAAGGTTGTTTGGTAATTGTTCTCTGAATGACAACAAATTACCATTTTAATCCTTTATAAATTACCAAGGATTTACTGTAATGTCAATGAAACAGCTGTAGTAGCAACACCCATAACTATTTTTTTCATCCACATTTTTCAGATATATCAGATATACTAACAAAATGAAGATAAATAAATGGAAAGAGAAACATTTTCCATATATCGGATATACTAACAATCGATCCCTTCCCCACCCCCTTCTCCCCCTACAAGAAAATTAAATATGAAGTAAAAGATATATTAGGGTGGGAGGGAAACGACAGCAGGGAAACGACACAACAACAAGGGGGCTGTGGAAGGCAGAAGAAGGAACGAGGGTGGGAGGAACGATCAACACAGCAAACCCCTTTGAATCAACTCGTGGAAGGCGACACAACAACAATTCGGGAGAGGCAGCAACTCTTGGGAGGAGGCGAGATCGATTGGAAGGAGAAAGGAGGAAGGAGGGTGGGAGGCATGGGGGAGCAGCGGCTGTTGCCTGTTGAAGTTTGAGGATAGGGCAAAAATAGAAGAAGACTCCTCTGAATCATTTAAGGGAGCCCTAGACCCTAAATCGTTAAGAGCCTTTTGTAACCATTAAGAGGTTCTTTTTTTTTTTGCCAAACAACCCTTACCTCTTACCGATTAAGAGGTTGGCTCTTAATGTCACCATTAAGAGCCAAACAAACAGCCCCTAATACTAAAATTGTATACGCAAGAAACAACAATGATGTGAGTTTCACGATTGAAATGTACATTTCCAACATTTCACAACCTTTTCTTAACATTATATAAATATTTTATTAAATATTCATGTTTAATATCAATTAATAGTTAAGAATATTTATGATATTGTTAACAAAATTTTGTTATAAACTTATTGTTAATCTATACTATGTTATAAAACATTTGACAAAAACTTTTAAAAATCATTTTTTATGCATGAAGTACTGTATATTGATCCATATTACTTAAAATTCAAGATTACAAGTAAATTATGCATAAGTACAACTTATTAAAGCTTCATGTTTGAATTCGTGTAACTAACTGCGGATAAACATAATCAAATAGAGGATAAACATCTTATTTTAAAATATAAAAAATCTAAAATATAATTAGGATAATTATCGAGTTCTAACAAAATAATTTTTTAATTATCTTTATAAGAAAATTATATTACTAAATCAAATATAAATTACTTCGTTATTGAATCTAAATTTAATTATAATTAAAAAAAATTAATTAAAGAAATTACACCAAAATACAAGAACTTTTAAAAAGATTAATTTGATACTGATATTAATATATATATATATATATTTAATATTATGATATTTTTAAATTTATATATAATTCAAAAATAAAAACATTATCGCTTTCTCAAAACCACATGAAACCGTATTATATCGACATTAAAAAGGAATAAAACAAAACATTGAAATCAAGATGTGTCTTGATGCATTGCACGAGTACCCTTCTAGTTATTACAAAAACACATAAAAATTAGTAAATCTATTATTAGAGCTAGTAAAAAGTGACCAAACCCGTCAATCCAATCCAAAATTAGGAGGTTGGGTTGAATACCTTTCTATACTATATTATAAAGCATTTGATAAAAACTCTTAAAAACTACTTTTTATTCGTAAGTACTGTTTATTAATACATATTACTTAAAATTTAAGATTGCAAGTAGATTGTGCGTAAGTACAACTTATTAAAGCTATATATCTGAATTCGTGTAACTAACTGCAGATAAACATAATCAAATACAGGATAAACATCTCATTTTAAATATAAAAAATCTAAAATATAATTAGGATAAACATTGAGTTTTAACAGAATACTTAATTATTATCTTTATAAAATTATTTAAACTAAAAATAAATTATTTCGTTATTAAACTTAAATTAAATTATAATAAAAAAATTTAAAAAATTACATAAAAAATGAGAACTTTTAAATAGTTAATTTGATATTAACATTGATATTTTTTTTTTCAAATTTATATTTTATTCAACAATAAAATCATTATTGCTTTCTTAAAAACACATAAAATCGTATTATAACATCGACATAGACAAATAATAAAATAAAACATTAAAATCGAGATGTGTCTCGCTGCATTGCGCGAGTACTATTTTAGTTTAAGTAAATGGGTCAACTAGTCTAACTCATTTATTTAAATGGGTTGAGTTGGATTGAAATTTTCGACTTGTTTTCAACTCATTTAAAATATTATGTAATTTCATTTTTAATTAAATATCATTATTTAATTATAATATCTATTTTTAACACGTCTTTCCCTCTCGTCTATGAAACTGAAACCCTAATAATCAGTTCATTACGTCCGCCTCCAATAAAACACTACAACTCTCGAGTCTCCAACAGTCTCCCTCTCAATCTCCACCTCTTCGGTGAATAATTTGGTGGTACCTTTCCAGTTCATCATCATTGTGTTTTATTCAAACTTTGAATAATTTATTTGTATTTATCATAAAATTCAAATAGTCTAATCCTTTTTATTTTATTTAAAATTTTAAAATTAAATGTATCAACACAGGTTCAACCCATTTATTTAACAAGTTAGGTTGGGAAAATCATAAACATGTTAACTCGTTGTCAACCCATATATTTAACATGTTGGATTGAGAAAATTATAAACATGTCAACTTGTTGTCAACCCATTTAGGTAACAGGTTGAGTTAGGTTGAAAAAATCTCAACCCATTTAATTAAACAAGTTGAGTTGGGTTGAAATGAGATTTTCAACCTGTTTAATAAATAGGTTGAACCCGAACCCAACCCAACCCAACCCTACTTGACCCCACCCTATCTATTATCCCAATAACTACAAACTTGGTTCTTATGGTTTGTCAAAAATAATACTTTTTGTCTCAGCATTTTCAAAATTACAAGATAGTCATCGTGGTTTGTAAAAACGTATGGACTTGGTCATCCTTCTAAGGACCGCTGAATTTTTTTGTTAAATGAGGACCATTTTTGTCATTTTATCAATTTTTTTGTTTCACACAATCAAAAATAATAGGGACCAAATCATCAATCAATTTTGTTTAGGTAAAAGACCAAAAAGTCGATAAATTAACGAAAACGACCCTTATTTAACTGAATTTTTTAACAGCCATTAGAGTAAGAGATCAAACCCAGACGTTTTCGTAGACTACAATGGGCCATCTTGTAATTTGAAACTATAAGAATGAAAAATGTAATTTTAGAAACTGTAGAGACGAGCAGTTATAATATAGGAAGTTGGGTACCGGCCCTAACTAGAGATGCCAAAGATTGGTCACAGCCTTAAACACTATTCCTATAACCTTTCTCGGCATAACCGGTCCCGATCCCAATCAAAAATCCAAGACTCGATTAAGGTACTTTATAACCGGTTATGAGAACTAGTCCCAGTCCTGAGCTAGGCATAGACCAGGACTATGTATTTTTTTGAAAAATTCGATTTTTTACATATTCTTTTTTTGAATTTAAAAAAAATTACAAAAGTACTATTCTATTACACTTAAAAATATGCAACCGTATCAATTAAATACACTTAAAAAATACGTTTTTTTGCACAAATACAAGTCGAAATCACGAATTATAGCAAAAAATATGAACGTTTGTGAGTTGGTAACTTCCCTCATACACATATGACTTATATATAGTGAATTGAGGGTAAATAAGACAAAAAAAGGGTTAAAATTGGAAAACCGGTCATATGGTTGTCGAGTATCAATAATAGAACGGTAATATTCTCGAGCCCATAACTGGTCCCATGCCAGATCAGGCCCGACCTTCTTTTTTTGATAAAAATATCCTCATGTATTCTACTTTTTTTTAATATTTAGTTATTAAATAAAGATGTATATTTTGTAAAACCAGCAAACATATCTGGTATTTGATATATTCGAATACACTTTTTAACTACATTAAACTAACTTCATTTACATATAGGTATTCTTGAACAAACAATCATTATTCTTGAAATTATAACAAATACCATATATTTTTTTGATTAACCTGCATATCTAACTCGCTATGCGAGCCGACTAATTCCAAGACGACCATCTGCTTTGCAGATATCTTGGAGTCACCACATTTGAACCTCCGTACGCACAAGGGGATTTTTATTCCTTCTTTTCGATTATGTTTGTTGACATGCATATAGTTTTTATTCCTACCGGCCAGCTAGAGGTAAATCAACGGTCTCCTATCTAAGAAGACAGGACACGCAACGGAAGACGTGAAAGAGGCATATACTTCTGATCTAAAGACGGATTGATAATCACCTATGAGCTAGACTAGAGGGAAAACTACGAATCTAAGAGCAATGCGCTAGTCAACCTAGTAGGATCGGGTAGGTAAATTAAAAAGGGGGTGGCCTCGAGGGGCCTGACGATGAAAACTTTCAAATAAACCTCTTCACATTTTGGAATGCGTTAATTAACTCTTTTATGAGAATAATATACTAATTCTAATGCTTAAAGGCACGTGTTTGCGCACTTAATGTTTACATTACTTTTTTTAACACCAAAATATAACCTCTCGTTTGCCCTTTGGATGCTCTTAGTGGATCTAGACACGGTCATGACATCATTACTTGAGAACACATGAAACCATAAACTCGTTACATCTGAAGCCTAACTTAATAAGCATCAATCTTAATTAGATTTACGAGGCATCAACATTTTATTTTACGTGACATTTAAGAAGTCCATTTGATTTAACAGTAGTGGATGGTGTCACGCCCCTATTTTTTTTTCTTTCGTTCAAGCGTCGTGACGTCATTCTTAACAACGTATGTCATGAACAAAATACGAACTTAAAATTTCAAACATACATAATGTGTTTAACATAATTCGTTACATAATTGCGGAAGCGTAAAATACTTTAACGTATTCAATGCTAATTAAAATATCTAATCTAGCATGATTCAAAACATAGTCCCGTCTTTCTTCATTCAAATCGTCTACTGACAAATGACACCTGAGATATATACATGTATAGCATAAGCCAAAAGCTTAGTGAATACAATATGGTTTCATGATCGCATGCACACATAAACAGTGCTTTTGTGTATTTTAATTATTATCTTGCAAGTGAGGCCTCGTGTAATACCGAGTTTTAAAAACATTATCGTTAACTTACCCAAATTGTACCGTACTTAAATAACGGTCGGTAATTGTTGAAGGGTTAAAACCATCAAATTACTAAACTAATTATAATTATAATATTATAATATATATATATATATATATATATATGAGTGTTAAGAAAATTAAAAAAATATATATATATATAAATAAGCAATGCAATCCATCGTCTGCTTCTTCTGTTTCTTCGTTCATCACCGCCTCATCTCTCTCTCTAAACTTCTTCTTCTCTCTAAGATTTCTTGCAAACCGTTGAAGCAATCGAAGTAACGATTATATATTYGGAATCCACTCTTCGAACCCTTCATAAAGGTATAAATTTCATTCGCTTTTATTAGGGTGTTTACGTTAGCATTTTTTAGACCGGTTTATAAATGATGTTATGTTTAAGTTTACGGATAGATATTATTATAAGTATGATATATTTCATGTTTAGAATGATATGATTGATTAAATTGATGTAGAAATTGAAAGGGTTGATTATGGTTTCATTATGGTTAGATTTGGTGTATATGTTTAACGGTACACCAATTATTCGATATAATGCCGAAAAGGATAAAATTGCATGATTAAGCTTAGGGTAGCGATCATTGGAATTATTTTGTTGTTTAGTATATTGAAGTATGTTTATAGCACGTAAATATAGCAAATCATGAAAGTTGGATTATAAAAGTTAGTCGGGAATTGCGGAATCGGATTTTACCGACTATGCAGGTCCATACTTTGACAGTGTATAACTTGCAAACCGTAAGTCGGAATAAGCTCATATTTTGCGGTTAGAAAGCCCTTAATGTATACTACAACTTTCATGTAGGGTCGAAAATCCAGTTATGATTCTAAGTGGCTCGAAACAGTGTGTTTTCGGGGCTGTWTGCAATGTATTTAGGATTGATATGCTGTTTTGTAATGTTCGTATAAAATAGATGGATAATCCAAATGAGGTGATTTGAGAACCAGTAGTTTCATCGCATATCATACTACATCTTTCGTTTAGATAGTATTTTCTGTATTGATCTCTAAGTGAGGTAAAAATGCCCCCGAAAATGACGGTCAAAAACTGTTAAAGTCGAATTGGAAATTATATAAAGCTAAGTGTTGAGTCGATTTCTCAATGCGTATTCGGCTGTCGTATTTGAAGTTTAAGTTGTTTATAAACATGTAGGACCTAAGTAATTTATTAGTATAATTAGGATATGATCTTACGTTGTTTAAGTAATAATCGATTTG
>NW_020201253.1:3748-5053 GCF_001531365.2 Cynara cardunculus var. scolymus | reverse complement strand
ATTTCAAGTTTATATACAATCTGTTCACTGAGCCCTGTGCTCAGCCGTGTTCTTGTTTTCTAACACAGCAGGTTCCAAGTGATTTTGATAAGGGACGGGACTTGAGATCGAGCGTTTGATTTTTTTGGAGTTTGTAAACTCGTTGGTAGATGTATAATATTCTAAGCTTATAAATAGTTGTTTGAATGTAATATTTTGGATTGTAAAGCATGTTTTAGAAGTTAATCTACGTTTGGAGTTTATTAGTAGCTCTGCAATGTTTGTGTATTTGAATTAAGTCCCGTTAGTGACACCGCCCGTTTCGGACCACGGGGACGGGGGRTGTTACAAATGTGGTATCAAAGCATAGGTTTTGACCTGTAGATAAAGTAAGCTTGACCTGTGAGAAATGGATAGACATAAGAACGGGTATACTAGATTCTAATTCTATCTACCGTTTTTCTAATYCATAATTGTTTTGAATTCTGATTTTCATGTTGTTTTATTTTAGAATGTCGAGACGTGGTCACCCACGCAAATCTAGATCTCAACCTGAGGGTCCAAACCCCAACCCCAATCCAATGGAGGGTGGAAATGAACCCAATATTGCTGATGTGGTCCGTCAGACCATGTTAAGTATGATGCCTACATATCTTTAGCAKGCCATTTAGGCTATGCGACAAATAGCACATAATTTTCTTTCTAACCCAAATCTTGTTCCTACACCAAATACTGGAATTCCTATATCCAGTTCGGGTAACCAACGGAAGAAATATATATATATATATATATATATATGGCTTGAAAGGTTTAGCAAACAAAAACCTCAGTCCTTCTCAATTCCCATTAAATGGACTTTGAACTCGAGGTATAAAGATCGTTTATTGAATCATTATTTCAATACCATTACTAAAGTGGTCGACGCAGCAAAGAATATTGATCGGTCACGACAACAATGGTTAACTTCACGTGTTGACAATAAGAAACGCGGATCTGAATCTTTCTCCCGAAGCAACCCTCGTTTTGTAAAATCAAAGTCGAGCAGTGATACTCAAAAAGGCTCGAATCTATCCACGCCACGACTTCCAGTGTTGTCTAGCAGTGGGAGTCAAAATGTTTCTAGCCCTGTTATTAATTGTGATCGATGCAATCTTAGACATCGACCGGGTCCATGTTTAAGGATGACCGGTTCCTGTTTCAATTGTCGAGAACAAGGTCACATGGCAAAAGATTGTCCCAAAGCTCGGATCCAAACTGACAAAGGGAAAGGTAAACAACCAAGTACTAGCGGACGAGTCTTTGCATTACCTGGCAGCAAATCTCAAG
>NW_020201253.1:0-2744 GCF_001531365.2 Cynara cardunculus var. scolymus | reverse complement strand
ACCTAAATTAAATTATAATTAAAAAATTGAATTAAAAAATTACACAAAAATAGGAATTTTAAATAGTTAATTTGATACCAATATCGATATATTTTTGTCAAATTATTATGATATCTTCAAATTTATATATTATTCAAAAATAAAAACATTATCGCTTTTTGAAAATCACACAATACCATATTATAACATCGACTGAGATAAAGAATAAAATGAAATGTTAAAATCAAGATGTATATTGCCGCATTGCACGAGTATCCTTCTAGTAATTATTTAACATGTAAGAAAATATAAAATACACAGCCCAAATATAACCATAAGCCAAACAACGTTACTAAATCAATGATGGTCGATAGTGGTTTAGATCAGTGATGGTTCACAGTGGTCTAGATCAGTGGTGGTTCAGATCGATGGTGGTCCGTAGTGGTTCAAATGGTAGTAGTCGACAGTAGGGGTGCTCACGGCCCGGGTTGATCGGTTTGGAGTCGTTTTAACAACCCAACCCAATGTTGGCGGTTTGAAAATTTTCAACCCAACCCAACCCAAACAAAAGTTCAACCCAACCCAACCCAACCCAACCCGTTCGGGTTGATCGGGTTGATCGGGTTGTGTTTAAACAATGTAAAATCAAATAAAAATAAAGGAAAATTTCCTTTGAAATACGATCGACCATTCAAGATAACATGCAAGTTCATCAAATATTTAGATATTACAATAAAAATGTTTAAACCAAATGATAATACATCAATCAACAACAATAGTTTTAGACGTTTCCAACCCCGATGCTTTCGCTTTCTTGACGTTGAGGTTGGTCATGTCATGATTGTCATCTACAATTCAAAGCTAAAGTTAAGGTTGGGTTCATCGGGTTGTCGGGTTGGTTGGGTTTTTTTAGGCCTGACTCGATTCTAACCCAATAAGGTCGGGTTGGCTAATTTTTTATCAATCATGCATCGGGTTACCTCGGGTTGGTTTTTTTTTTTAAATTCGGGTTGGGTTGGTCGGGTTCATCGGGTTTTTGAGCACCCCTAGTCGACAGTAGTTCAGATCGATGATGGTCTGCAGTGGTTCAGATGGAGGTGGTCAACGGTGGTTCAGATGGACTATGGTTCAAGTAGGCAGTGGCGGTGGTGGTTCAGATCGGTGGTTGCTTAAATTGTTGGTGGTCGATGGTGTGCTACAGTGATTCGGATTTATGGTAGTCGTCGGTGGTCGACAATAGTTTAGATTGGTGGTATGTGGTGCTTCAAGTGGCGGTGGTCGGATGTAGTTCAGATCGGGGGTGGTTTAAATCGGCGATGGATCAGATCAGTGGTGGTCGGGGTGGTTTCGATTGGCGGTTGCCAGTGGTGATTCAGATCAGTAGTGGTTAGCAGTGGTTCGAATCGATGGTGTTCTGTAGTGGTTCAGATGTCCATGGTCAATAGTGGTTCATATCGGTGGTGGTTTAGATCGGCGGTGGTCGGCGATGGTTCATATCAGTGGTAGTCGATGGTGGTTCAGTTGGCGATGGTCGGCGGTGATTCAGATCGATGGTGGTCGAAAGTGGTCATATTGGGTTTTATGAGATTAGGGTATATTGGGTTAAGGACATATATTTGGTATTATGAAAATAAAGAATTTCATTCCATCAAAGTACCATGTAATTGCAAAGGAATGTTAAATTTCTTTATTTGTGGAATTTGTAGAATTTTGAAGCTTCCTTTCATGAAAAAGAATGAACCAAACGAGTGAATGGAATTCGGTCAATGAAATTCAACATTCCAATACCATCATATTCTTTCAGAATCTGCGAACCAGACGCCCCCTTAGTGGTTAGTTTTGATGGAGATGGAAGATCAGAACGATGGCCATGGGCCATGGCTCTTCAAGTTTATGGTGTATAGAGGATGAATGGTGAGCGAGGGCGTTGAGATGGCTTGACGATGGCAGGTTGTGGTGGTCACGGTTGAGGGAGGTGGGATGGAGCTGGAGAAAAAGGGGACCATCAGACTGGGAATGTCCGATGAGAGGAGGAGGGAGGGAATTGTGTTACTGTAAGGGGGTGTTTTGTTTTGTTTTGTTTTATTTTAAATAGCAATATAATATATATTATTAATTTTTTTAAGGATAATAAGGAAAATTAGTAAAATGACCAGAACATCAATGATTTAACAAAACTCAAGTTAACGGAGTTAGAGGAAGGGACCTAATCCATAACAAAAGTAAAAACACGGTGACCCTACATGTAATTATTTCGTTTGAGGGACTCAATCCAAATTTTTCTATAACCACAAGGACGAAATTTGTAATATACTTTATGATAAAAATTCTTACGATTATCATAATATATTAAACTAGCGTGAGAATCACGCGTTGCGCGATAGCATAAGCACTTTGGTTAATGATTCGAAGATTGTCTATATAAATATATATTAGTTGTTAATAGAATCATCAACAAATAATATTAAAATAATTTGAAAAGGTTAATAAAATCTAATTAGTGAAATTTTAATATATATATACACTATATTATAAAGCATTTGACAAAAACTCTTAAAAACCACTTTTTATGCGTAAAGTACTGTTTATTAATGCATATTACTTAAAACTCAAGATTGCAAGTAGATTGTGCGTAAGTACAACTTAATAAAGCTTCATATCTGAATTTGTATAACTAACTATAGATAAACACAATCAAATACAGGATAAACATCTCATTTTAAGTATAAAAAATCTAAAATATAATTAGGATAATTATTGAGTTC
>NW_020201252.1:49977-70679 GCF_001531365.2 Cynara cardunculus var. scolymus | reverse complement strand
CTTTCATTTGTCCAAAACCGATACGAGAAGGTCGTACTTGTCAAGAAACCGAACAACTACTATTTTGTTCCTTCAACTACAGGTTTCCCTGAATTTACTTTCCCTTTACTAGAAATTCTTCGCAACCATCCTCTCTTCTATGCCCTATCAGCCACCAAACCGACCTCTGAGTCATATATAACCCAATTTCTCTTAAGTTCTTATCTAACCACTCTTGATAACACTGGATTGAGTATTGTGGGTTACGTCTCTCACCCTATAAATAAATCCTTGGTACCCATGGAATTGAATATRGACAAATTGCGAACAGCCCTGCGTTTACCCACTCTGGAATCCCTAAACTTGAATGCTTTTGCTGCAACTCCAACAGACGAGGAATTAATTCAATTCCTTGAATTCCATTCGTATGTGACCCAAATCGTGAAACGGACACAGTTCAAGCGCAAAGGACCACCCCCTATCTGGAATACCATGTTTTTCATCGTGAACTGTTGCCTGACAGGGAAGGTTGGAAGCCATGATCAGACTTCGCACGCAATGCTGTCTATTGTTTATGGGATTTACTTCAACCTACCTCTCGATTATGCTCAGCTTATATTCGAGGATATCGTTGGATTGATCAAAAAGAAATGCGCGACACAAAGGGGAGAAAATTCTAAGATCAAGGCGCAGAAGAAGGCCAAGGAAGACATGAACCAACCAAACTTAATTCTACAACGGTTCCTTGGTCTAGTCTTTGGAGATTTGATAGAAGAAAAGCTACCTTCTATGGAGCCCAACACAAGGTTGTACCCATTCAAAGAATTCCATCCAACTGAGAATGAGCAAGGGTACAGAAGCCCCAGACCGCTTTCAAAAGCCATGCTCAGGTACCTTAGTCACGGAGATAGGAAGACCTATAGACGTGGATTCAGGAGGCCAGAGCCGGTCCCTGAAACCCCACCACGAATAGGAATCCCCTTAGGTAAGAAAATTGAAAAATGAGAGTCGAGGGATGTATGGAAGAGCCTGTAGAGGCTGGTAAGGTGAGTGAGGCTGGCCCTAGAATCCCAAGTCCCCCACCTAAGAAGACCAAGAAGACACAGAAGGGTGTCGACTCTTCTGTGAAGAAGAAAGGGAAGAAGAGGCCTGCAGAAGAAGAGGGCCCAAGTAGTCCTCTGCAGAAGCCCAAAAAGAAGAAAACCAAGAAGGCCCAACCAACAGAGGTTGTGGTCACAGAGGCTGCTGTTCCAGAGAGCCCCGCAGAGGCTACTACTCTAAAGCGCAGAAGGTTGCGCAAGGGCGTTCAAGAGGAGTCCCCAACAGATCAAATCCAAGATGTTCTTTTTCACATTCAACAAGGATTCAAAGCGCCAATCGACGTGGCAAAGTTGGGGACAGAGGTCGTCTTAGACGACGAAGAAGAARAGGAAGTGGAGTTAGGAGAGGGAGAAAAAGATACCACAGGTACACATCCTAGCCCTCYTCCCAGTGCTACCCACGTTACTAGGGGACCTGTTCTAGAGGGATCCCCTATTGAAAAAGGCGCACACACGCCAAGACCAACCCGAACTAACCTCGCAGAGGACATTCTTCAGTCCTCTGTCGATCGCACAGCCGGGCAACCACATACTACTCCTACATCCTCTCAAAAGGATGAAGGTTTTACTACAAGAGTCCCATTGCCCAAGGACTCGACACAACCAAGAGAGGCATCCGTTGCCTCTCCACACAAGAGTAACCAACCAGAATATGCTTCAGAGGCATATGTGAGAGTCACAGAGACAGAGGGTCTAGAACGCCCAATGTCCACACTCGATCCCTCTGCCATGATAGGCTCTGAACCTACAAGGCAAGAAATCGATAGAACACGGGTAGGCTCTCCTCTTGGAGACGTACAAGGATCCCGTGGAAGTCCCTGAGCAGACTACGCAAAATCAGTCGCTGAGGGTGCCTCTCGCTCCGAGGCTACTAGGTCACCATGTGTTGGTGATCTAGACTCCCAGGATGCTTATGTGACGAAGGGGGAGCTACAAACCTTCGCCACAGTGGTATTCCAAAAGATGGACGAGTTGAAAAGCTTGTTCATCTCTCGCACGATGACATAAGACCTTTCTCCCATCACAGAGGCTCTGAAGGAGTTGACCTCTACAACGGCAGACTTGAAGACAACTCTTTCAACCCTTCAAAGCTCTGTCCTACAGAAGGATGATCTTGCAGAGGCGTTCAGTGCTCTCTCGCTCAACCTCTCCTCCATCCAGAAGCTGAAGTCAGAATTGTCAGAGATGGCTGCCCAATTTGCTGCTAATTTCATCTCTGCGGGCTATACAGATTACTCCAAATTCAAAGACGAAATCAAGCAAATGTTTCTTCTGCAGTCACTTACGGCGTGGACACCAAATCCTCAAGGGCCAACATCAATCATTTAGCAACTTGCAGAGAGCTAGATGCCATGGTTGAAGCCTTAGGGGATATTGTGCGCAAACATTCAGACCAACTTCTGAAAGAAGCCCGAGCCTCCAACCAGGCCATCAGAGACTGCACATCACAGCTCGTGAAAGAGGGTGACACCCTTCGAAACGAAATACTTAGAAGCGTCTCAAAGTTGAAGTGGTCGACAGAGATCGATATAAGCCACGCCTTTGTGCTTGCAGAAGAGGTGATCAAGAAAATGAAGAAGGCGGCCACCAAGATTCTGAAGAGATTGGAGAAGGCTCCCCTAGAAACTTGCAAGGCAGAAGCCACCAAACACCATGACGATCACGGAGGTGATGACCATGATCATCATGAGGGGGAGAAGAAAGCTGAGCCAAAGAAGACTTCTGCCAGACCACTCAAGATAGTGGACTCTACAGCTGCCTTGTTCTCAAAAGGCAAAGAAAAGACACCAGAGCCTAAAGACAAAGGCAAAGGCAAAGCTGTGGAGGAGACACCACAGAAGGGGTCGTCAAGCTCAGAGTCGCTAGTGCAGATAAACGAAGAAGATTATGACGACCCAGAGCTCCTTCAAGCATTAAAGGTGTCTCTGGCAGAGGCTCAAGCAAGAAAGAGTAGAGGCCCCATTCCCAGAGCAGGAGAAGGCTCTTCATCAAAATTCCCACAAGTCCAAGGAGAAACGTCYASGGGTACGTTCGATGCTCTGCAAGGAACCGTCAAACCTATCCTTGCAGARGGGTCAACCCAGAGGCCAATACTTGAAGAAGAGGAAGCCAAAGTGCCAGAGTCCGCCACAGTAGGAAGGGTTTTCGAGATATTTGAATCAATGAGCAAGATTCCTATGCAACAAGTACGCACAGAGCCTGTTACTATTTTGGAAGAGATTATGATGTGGAGATACTCTACAGTGTGGAGATACTCTACAGTGGACACAGAGCCCCCCTATGATCCAGAGCTCACAGGTATTCCTTCTACTGATGCCAAGTTCCAGTTCTCTAAGCTCACCAGGCCACGTGAGCAAGTCTTCTCAGAGCACATGATTGTGCCACTTGAAACAATTTCTCCAAGGACCCTGCTGAAGAGGACGGTGCTCTATGCTCAATACATTGTGAAGAGGAATGACGGCAACCTGTACACGTTCACAGATGTTGACCTCCACAACCTTTGTGTATTTGATTTGATCTTCTTGCACAAAATACTTAACAAATACATGGAGAGGAGGTCAAGCTATGCTCTGTCGCTTAAAAGGCTTATTGAGGTCATGCGTACACAAGTGAAGTACTATAGCCAGAAGGACTTTGAGATAGCAATGAGGTTAGCCCAGTTAGATCTTAAGATCACCCCTTCAAACAACAGGCCAGGATGGATACTTAGATGTCATCCAAACTCCATTGTTCACAACCCTATTTTTGGGTTTGTGTTCTTGGATAAGGATAACATCCTAAGGTTCTTCATTCTGACAGAAGCAAACAAATACTCCACAGAGACCCTTGAATRGGTATTCAACAAAGCAGTGGCAGAGGTGAACAAARGGCATCTAAGGAAGGGTGAAGTGTCTGGCATTCTGGAAGCTATCAAAGTACAAGTCAACTTCAGAGAATAGATCTTCAATGTCTACAGAACCATCAAGACTGACATGCTATATGTCGTAGACGACTATCCAGACTCTGTGGTTGGATAGACTCTGTTTGTTCATATATTGTTTCTGCTGCACTGTTATTGTCTAAAAGATCATCCAGAGTATTTGGTTAATATCATAAGCTGAATCTAATGGTCCTAACTGTTCCAGTCATTAAAACAAGTCTTACCCCCGAGACAACTTCTGTTATAACCCCTCCTAGTTCTTCAGTGATTTCTTCTGTCACTGTCGTACATGTTGATCCTCTCCCAACCGCCTCAGTGACCCAAATCACTGAAGGTGTGAATATTAGCATAGCCATTGTTGAAAAAAGAGATGGATATGGTTATCCATGCAATTTTTATAGCCATATCCATCTCTTTTTTCAGTGTAATCTTTCAAAAGAGGTGTTGGAAAGCATTTTAAAGGATGTGGATTGGACGAGTATGCTAGATTCTTGGGATCATATCATGGATGTTATATTGGATACGATGTAATGGACCTATTTCTCCTTCACGAGTCAAATTGGCACATATGGGAACTAAAATGGTCATAGTAGTCTGATTTGATCTTAATTAACCTATTAGAGCTAGAACAGGTCTTCGTTAGTGGGTATAATGGGCTTATACTCCTTAACGAGTTTAATTCGGTCATAATTGTTGAACCCAAATACTCTTAATTTGTTGAAACACGGTTTATGAAAGATGAGAATTAAAACAAAAGTGTATCTTGAATGATTAATCGAAATATTCAAAGTATAAATAAGAACAATTGAATGACTTGAATATGTCGAATGCTTTTATTGATAAATATGAAGAACAATCAAAGCAAAACGTAATCTCACAAAAGTTGCGTATACTATAAGTCAGTTCCTTCAGGTTATTTGAACCTGAGGAGGAAGCCTCCTTATATACGCCAATGTCTAACAACTATGCTATAAAATAGGCTTCAAACTCTGAGCTGACTAGTCTGCATCCGTATCTTTGACTTCCCTTGAAAAGTGGAGCAGACTTGGTCAAGTTGCCTCAAATCTGTTAGACGCTTGCGAGAATGTCTAGGCTAACAAGCGCGTTCCATGGAGAAAGTAGCCTGAAGCTCTGTATGAACATACAAAAGCTCTGCATGTACTATGCAGAGGCTCTGCATATGCAGAAGCTCTGGATGTACTATGCAGAGGCTCTGGGTCTTGGAGTTGTAGCTTTGTGTCAAGGGCTTATGCTTTCTGGCGCACAAGGCTTGATCGTCCACGGGGATAGAGCGCGGGCTTTGTATGAATGAAACCTTCACTCTTGAGTAATAGCTCTGGTTCTTGATCTTCTGTATGAGAGCTCTTAGTCTAGACCGCTTTAATAGGCTAAGTTCTATTTGACTAGAGTAAGCGACTTCTTACTTACACTTTCATAGGTTGGGGTCTAACAATCTCCTCCTAAGTGTAAATAAGGCAGACTCTTACATGAATTACAAAACAGAAAGTCTAATCAAAGCTAGAGGTTAAAAGGAACCTATGAATTACATTCACTATTTAAAGAAGTACAATACGATTGGAATGGAAATTACATTGACTTAAAGATAGAAAAAAACTTACAAAATATAAGGTCTAAACATTTTGAAGTCTAATCAACTTCCAAAGAAGTTCACGAAACTCTAGCATATTGCGTATCGACCTTAGGATGATTCTTGCTCGCTGCTCTTTACTAGATTATCTCTGATGTAGCGCAAGGTAGAGTTTAAGTACTTGTAGTTCTGGTTATCTCGAAAGAAGATCTTCCTTTGTTGTGCGTTTCGAAATACCACTCCCACTTCTGGTTCCACCAATACAGTCCAAGAGGGGATGCTATTGATGCCTACAAATCTTCATTTGGTGCAGCGACAGTCAATTGATCCACTCCCAAATCCAGAGCTAGTTGAAAATTTGAACTTGCTTCTGAAGTCGAGAAGGTCTGTCAATGTTTGTCTTATAGCAGAGTTGGCCACAACATATTTAAGCCACTTGTCCCTCTTGTGATCTGTGAAGTAATACAGAGAGAGAAGATCCCACAGATTTAGATTTATAAGGTCACAATCTGTGAACTTGCAGATCTGTCCGAGAGACCTGTCCACCATATACTCGTAGAAGATAATCTGGTTATGCATGAAGGTATGCTTCTTGATGTCGATGACTTGCTTGATTCGATCGACGAAATGGACTACAGAGATGGGCTGTGTGTAGCGATCTAGGAACCTATGCCTGATATGCTCTTGAACCATTGGATGAAGACTGATCTTTTGGACCAGTGTATCTTCTCGTAGGTTGTAGAGAAATTGGTAGATTTCCTCCCTGTCTGCTTTGTCCTTGACTGGCTTATCAAGGGGTGTAGGTGAAAACATTGCGTCCATGCTCTCCTTGATCTTCTGAACGCGATCAGAGGGATGCTTTCTTTTTGGCCTACTACTTGCGCCTTTTTCTTTTTCTGCTCTGGTTGGTCTGACAGGGACCCTCTGCCTCATTGCAGGTGTGACTACTCTGGTCCCTTGAGCAGGGACCCTAGCTCTGTGTGTATTCTGTTGTGGTGGAGGAGCAGCTACGGTGACGCCTTCTAGAGGAACGGCAATAGGAATGCACAAAAGTGATGAATCAACCACATTCACTGCTACCACCTCTTCTTCTTGTCCTCTTATTGGAGTAGCTGTGTCCATGGAGTATTCTGTTGATGAAGACAGAGCCAGTTTTGAATAAGATGATTCGTTGATGGATATGAGATCAATCACGTCTTTGTTCTTTTGTTGCACGACTGGCTTTGCCTGAGACACCATGGGCATCTTTCCTTTGCGGAGCGCCTCTGCTTGTTCTGGCGCTTGTTGACTTGGTGCCCTTTGCCTCGAAGAGTCTTGCTTTGGTTGGCTTGGGGTAGAGGTAGTTGGTGCAGAGGGGGCATCCGTAGGTGTAACACTTGGAATGGCTGTTGGATACTTCTCCCCCTCTTGATGATTTTGAGGACCAGACTGGTCTGGGTTCTTATCATCGTCAAGTCTTCTCCTCTTCGACGACTCGACACAAGGAGAGAAGTCCATTTGTTGCACTCTAAATGACATAATCCACAGGTACATTGAGGGGGATCATCGCCTGGGCGTCATGAGAAGTGGACGCTTCACCCTTCTGCATGGATGCTATGACCTCTTGCAAGGCCTCTGCATTTCATGCCGTCAATTGCTGTAGTGCATCGAGACGAGAAACATTCATCAAAGACTCAGCTCTCAATATTGCTAAGGATGCTCGTATCTCATCCAGAGCAGATGCAGAAGGGGACAGCTCTGCACGAGCCATGATGAGTTTTAGCTCTTCCAAGGAGCACCACAAAGAGGTGACAAGGGAATGGAACTCTTCCCTTGTGACGTATGCTGGCTGTGTAACCTATGGCTCAACACATGGGCCAGATTGAGTCCCTGTTCCAGGGACACCTTCATTAACAACTTGGTTGATATTGGTCGGGGAAGGATTTCCAGCAGATGCTCGTGGTTCTCCATGAGGAGAATCCACTACCACTGTTATATCACGAAGATTATCCAAGGCAGATTCAAAGCTAGCCAGAGGACTCTCCATGAGTGGACAAGAAGGTTGGTCGAGAACCTCCATGGCTTGTGCACCTAATCCTTGCTCTGAATAAGGTGAGGAAACTCTAAGTGCAGAGGAAACAAATTCCTCTGTATAGGAAAGTGGCGTGATATGGGGAGACATATAACTTATACGTTCAAAGGTTGCACCCTTTTGAGAGGGTGTTCCTTGAGGCGTGGCTTCCCTTTGGCTGTCGTAACCAAAGGCAGATGCGACCTCTGGTTGGTTTGGCTGGTGAGGATCGAGGTGTGCACCTCTGTTTCAATGACCTCCATGTCTCGACCACCGGAGTCAGATGATTTGTTTGCACTGGGAGGTGGGGTGGTGAAACGAATGTGCCTATTTGCCCTAGGTTGCTCTGGCTCGCTCTGAGCCAGAGCAGCTTTTGCACCTCCTCCCTCTTCTCCTTCTTCTTCCTCACTCTCCTCACTTTCTTCTTTGTCTCCTCACTCTCTTCTTCTTCCTTCTCACTTTCCTCACTTGAAGTATAAGACCTTGCAGCATCATCGAAGTGCTCTTGGTCATTCCCTTGGTTAGGACTAGAGGATTGTTCCAAGCCTCGACAAGCTTCTTCCTTTGCTCTGAGTCTGGCTTCTTCCTTTAGGCGAGCAATCTCTGCCTCTCGAACTTTTTCTGCTTGCTCTTCCTCTGCTCGTACTCGAGCAAGCGCTTCCAATCTGGCTTGCTCTGCACGATCTTCCTCTTCCTTTTTCTTTCTCTCCCTCTCTATTTTCTTTTTCTTTGCCTCCTCTCTTTTTCTTTGTTTCTCCCTCTCTTTCTCTAAACTCACCGCCTCTTCCTCTGCTTGAGGCCTTAAGGTGTCCTCTATTCTCTCTTCCTCTTTGGCTATTCCTATGCGTATCGGGGTTTGAGGCACTAGTTCTAGTGCCTCGCGTGTACGTATGTACGCTCTTCTAATCTCATTCGTCTTCATATATGCAAAGAGCTTCTTTGGAATGGGTCTTTCTGCCGCGTAGCCCTCTTTGTTGACTGTTGGCCTATAGTGAGTGAGCACGTTCACTTTATGCATGGGCAGACGACCCACATCTATGTTATTGTCGTTAAGAACAGGCCTTAGGAGAAGACCCAAGAAGCACGGAAACAACAGAGATGGTAATTCTTTCCCTTTTGCCACTTCGTGATATTTCTTGGCCACAACGGCCTTGAACTCTGTGTAGAGTATCAAGGAGTAATCCAGGGACAAATCAAAAATGATGTCGTACAGAATTTGAAGAATGTTCGTGGAACACATGTCTAAGCTCCCAATCTTCCCAGTCAGTGATCTGTTTACCAATTTGAACAGAGTGTTCCACATTAGAGGTAGGTATTGGCGACGGTACTGAGATGGGTACTGGATAGCCTTGTTGTATCCCAAAAATTTCAGAAAGGCAACGATCTCATCCCCAGATAGGAGAGGGGTGTACTCATCAAGTCCTAGGTCTGTTTTTGAAGGGATTTCAAGAACGCGGGAAAATAGGGACCTGGATATACAAACAGTGAAGAACTCTTTGAAGATGAGACATAAAAGTCTCCAACGATTCCTCTTTGAGAGTCAGTGATGGCGCAAGATTTCCAGAATTCCTGGATGTATCTTTCAGGTACAAGGTCATCGGTGATTGTCAAAGCAGGGTTCAGAAAGTGATTTTGAAGGATGTTGATGGTTGGGTGGTATTTTTGGTCAAAATTTTTGAGAGAAAGGTGGAGGGCATGGTTATTTGGTTTGATTGGAAGAGGAACCAATTTTTGGCTGGTTTCCTTAACAGTTTTTAGGGTTGTGGTGTGAGTTTGGGAATTTCCAGATTCGGAAGACGACATAGTTGCAAGTTCTTGATAGAAGGGTTTGGAAAACTAGGGCTTCAAGAATCAGTTCTTGATTCTTAAAATGGGTTGAGAAAAGGGATGGTATGACTTACTTTACAAACAGGATGAAGTTTTGATCACTGAATGGAGTTCCAGAAACTGGTTTGAAACCTTGAAGGAGGAACAATGGCGGTTGGAGGGTTGAAAACGACGAGTTCTCTTGAATTTCTTTGTAAGCGTAAAAAGAAATATGGGGGTAAATAATTTGTTTAAATAGAAAAAGATAAAGTACTCGAGTAATTGCGCCCCAATCGTCAGATTAAAACTGAAGCGGTTTTGCCACAGCCTGTGGGGGAGCGCCACGTGGACTGCCAGCTGCAAGTGGCGCCTCCCGCGTTTGAAAAATTAAGCTCACAGGCAGTGACGCTTAGTTTAAATGACAGCTACTAAAAAATATTAAAAATAAGAACTATATGCCTTCTTTAATAAAATAATATATTTTAGATTTTCAAAAATAAATTTAACAAGTGTAAATACTCTGGTTTGTGTAAAATAGCAATCATCAGACAGAAGCTCTGTATGGGAGTATAGAGTTGCTGTATTTAAATTGCTTGAGTTTTTGAAAAGAGGAACCAGAATATTACATGAAGATAGAGCATACCTTAGGATCTCATACAGAGACTCATGGTTGGACTATACATCTCCTTTGTAGAAAACTTGCTATGTTTAGAGGCAGAGGCTCTGTATAGTACATACAAAGGCTCTGTCCTATAAACATAAAAGTTTTGAAACAGAGGATCTGTATAGTACATACAGAGGCTCTGTGTGACATGATTTTGCACTCCCCCTTGACTTGAGCTCTGCTTACCTGCTCCCCCTTGAACTATGCTTGGATCATATTTGATAAGTAATGCACAAGCATAAGAACCAAGGTACAGAGGCTCTGTATGTACTATACAGAGGCTCTGTATGTACTATACAGAGGCTCTGTATGTACTATACAGAGGCTCTGTATGTACTATAAAGAGGCTCTGTATCATAAGACAACTAAGACTTGAGCAAGAGGCTCTGTCTCATGGATCAATACAATAAAAACTACAAGAACAGAAGTATGCAAAAAGGGATGCTGAGGCTCTGTATAGTACATACAGAGGCTTTGGGCTTTGGCTTAGTTGGAAAGATTTAGCATACCCAACTTGCTAACCAAAAAGTTAAATCTCCTTTCATCAAGAGCTTTTGTAAATATGTCAGCAAGTTGTAAATCTGTACTAACAAAAAACATTTCAATCGTACCTTTCTCTACATGGTCCTTGATGAAATGATAATGAACATCGATGTGCTTTGTTTCTGAATGTTGCACAGGATTGGCTGTGATTGGGATAGAAATTTCTGAGTCACACAGAATTGGAATCTTCTCAAACTCTACGCCATAGTCTTTCAGTTGAGCTTTCATCCATATCACTTGGGAACAGCAACTGGCTGCAACTACATAGCTCTGCTTTGGCTGTGGAAGTGGAGACGTAGTTATGCTTCTTTGAGGTCCAGCTAATGAGCTTGTCTCCTAGTAATTGGCAACTCCCTGATGTACTCTTTCGATCAAGTTTACAACCTGCATGATCAGAATCTGTGTATGCAATAAGATCAAAACCATAATACTTTGGATACCAAAGACCCAGAAATTGAGTCCCTTTAAGGTATCTAAAGATTCTTTTTACAGCCGAAAGATGAGATTCCTTTGGGTTTGCTTGAAATCGAGCACATAGACATGTGGCAAACATGATGTCTGGTCTACTAGCCATAAGGTATAGTAGTGATCCAATCATTCCATGGTAAGTCTTAACATCCACCAGTTTTTCAGATGGATCTGTGTCAAGCTTAGTTCCCGTAACGATTGGTGTTCTCATTATGGAAGAGTTGTGGAGTTGGTATTTCTTTAATATGTCAGAGATATACTTAGCTTGGCTAATGAAAATACCATCCGACCTCTGTTTACTTGCAAGCCGAGGAAGAATGTAAATTCTCCCATCATGCTCATTTCAAACTCGCTCTTCATCAATGTAGAGAACTTATCACAATGCCTCTGGTTCATTGAACCAAAGATAATGTCATCCACATAGATCTGTACTAATATCATCTCACCTTTATACCTCTTAATAAACAATGTAGTATCGATTTTACCTTTTACAAAATCATTAGACAAGAGAAAAGACGAGAGACGTTCATACTAGGCTTGAGGTGCTTGCTTTAGTCCATACAGAGCTTTGTCCAAGAAATAAACGTACTCTGGGTGTGTGGAGCTTTCAAACCCCGGAGGTTGTTGAACGTAGATTTCCTCCTTCAGCTTACCATTCAAGAAGGCTGACTTAACGTCCATTTAACAGACTCAGAATCCCTTGTGAGCATAAGGCTAAGAACAAGCGTATAGCTTCTAGACTTGCTACTGGTGCAAAGGTCTCGTCATAGTCTATGCCTTCTTCCTGGCAATAGCCTTTTGCTACGAGCCTAGCTTTATTTCTCACGACGATCCCATCCTCATCCTTCTTGTTCCTAAAAACCCATTTATAGCTAATTGCAATTTTATCCTTTGGCAAAGGTAAAAGAGTCCATACCTTATTCCTTTCAAATTGTTGGAGTTCTTCTTGCATGGCGTCGACCCAACTAAGGTCTTGTAGGGCTTCATGGACTTTCTTAGGTTCTACCATACTTAGAAAGTTTACGAATAAACATTCATTAGCCGTGGCAGCCCTTGTCTTTACACCGCTTGAAGGTTCACCAATGATCTGGTGAAGAGGATGATCATTTGTCCATCTTGTTCTTGGGACAGATACAGAATTAGGGGACATTTGATCATGTTCCATAGGCATATTAGGCATTGAGCTCATTGATGGCGAAGAAGGTTCTGTTTGCTCCCCCTTGGATGATGGTATAGAGGAACCAGGTGCAGAACCAGAGGTATTATGCTCTAGCTCTACGAGACTAGGCTCTGATGCAGAGCTTGTTTGCTCTAGTTGTGGATTGGCATGATCACCAGAGGAAGCAAAGGTGTGTGAAGGACCATGAGTAAGATGTACTTGTCGTTTGTGGTTCTTCACTTACACTTGCAGATTCATCTCTTGGTGCACATACAGAGATGTCTTCATCGCCATAGAAGTCTTCGAATAATAGCCTGACTTCCAATTCCTTTGACTTCATATAAGAATTGGAAGTCTACTTGTTAAGCTCGAGTCCAGAGTTGAGGTACTTTGAAGTCACTTGTTCTTTATCGTAGAACGAGACATTGTTGCTTTCCATGACCGTCTTGGTTCATTGACTGAAGAATCCGTATTCCTTGGCTTTTGTGGAATAGCCAAGGAACTTGCCTTCATCGGCCTTCTTATCAAACTTGCCAAGTTGATCTCGATCATTCAGAATGAAGCATCTGCAACCAAAGACATGCAAAAATTTAACGTTACGCTTTTTTGGTTGATTAGTTCATAAGGCATCTTCAGATGCCTCTTTACCACCGTTGCCCTATTTTGAATAAAGCAAGCGGTCAAGATGGCTTCAGCCCAAAAACGGGTTGGAAGACCAGAGCTTGCTAGCATGGTTCTTGCTGCTTCGACCAGAGTTCGATTCTTTCTTCCCATGACACCATTTTGTTGTGGTGTCTTTGCTGCAGAGAAGTTCTGAGTTATGCCCTCTGTGTCTCAATACGCATCAATCTTTGCGTTCTTAAACTCTGTTCCATTATCACTTCTCAGCTTTTGAATTTTGCTTTATAAAAGTATTTGAATTTTGGTCATCAGCTTGATTAGTAGCTCTGGGAAATCTGATTTTTGCCTTACAAACTCAATCCAAGCATATCGTGAGTATTCATCAATTAGGACTAAGATATACTTCTTACCAGACCAGCTCGACACAGAGATTGGACCACAAAGATCCACATGAAGCATATGCAGAGGTCTGACACATGACACATCTGTCTTAGTTTTGTGCGATGCTCTTTTGAGCTTTCCCATTTCACATGCAGAACAAAGATGGTCCTTTTAGAACTTTATGGCAGGAAGTATGTCAACTAGATTATTCTTCACAAGCTTCTCTATATTTTGGAAATTGAGGTGAGACAGCTTGTGGTGCCAGAGCCAAGCTTCTTCACACTTGCGAGACACGAGACAGAGAATCTCTGAATTATCTCTTGGTGAGAATTTCATGAGATATAGATTTCCCTTTCTTTTGGCTCTTAGCAACTCCTGACCTGATTCTAACATAATGAAGCAAGCTTCCTTTTGGAACTTGACATTGTAGCCAAATCAGAAGATTATGTATAAGCCTAGAGACATAAGCAACCTTAGAGACATAAACCTTACCTTGTAGTAGATCTCCATATCCCTTTATCTCTCTGTTAGGACCTTTAGATTCAACTTATGATATTAACCAAATACTCTGGATGATCTTTTAGACAATAACAGTGCAGCGGAAACAATATATGAACAAACATAGTAAGAAATCAATCAAGAACACACAAATGAAGAATGAAGAACATGAGAGAATAGCTTCAAATGATTTTCAATTGATTGAAAATATTGACAATTACAATACGGGAAGCACACAAGGCCTAAGCTGCTATTTATACGAGTTCCTAACGACTTTTCTGACATGAACTGGACAAGTGAAATGATCTAACCCGTTCAAATAAAGCAGATTACAAACATAGTCACGTGATAAGCACGTGCAGCTAACAAACATAAGTAAAGCAGTGAGAAGTGGTTCTTCACAGAAGATAAACTGCAGACCCTCTGTGAGCCATCCCAGAGGCTCTGCTGGATATGACTTGTAAGCACTTGATGCCAGAGGATCAGTTTCCAAAACCTCTGTGAGAGACAACAGAGGTTCTGTCATTCTTGACTTGTACGCTTTTGTATATCTTCTGTTGTTGGTCCTCTGTGGTCTTCTGTGATAGAACCCTTCTGTCAACACTTGCAKTAATACTTTTTCATACTTTTACATTAAATGAAATATGAGAGCTAACAATCTCCCCCTAAGTATGAAAAAGTAAAAATTGATAATTTAAAGCAAGAAATGACTTAATTGAAAAAATTACAAGAGGAGATAAAAAAAATTCATCCTCTGAAAAGAATTACATAAGGAAAGAAATACAAAATTGTGTTGTTTAGGCCAAAACTATTACAGAAGTTTATCCAACCACAGAGTCTGGATAGTCGTCTACGRCATATARCATGTCAGTCTTGATGGTTCTATAGACATTGAAGATCCATTCTCTGAAGTTKACTTGTACTTTGATAGCTTCCAGAATGCCAGACACTTCACCCTTCCTTAGATGCCCTTTGTTCACCTCTGCCACTGCTTTGTTGAATACCYATTCAAGGGTCTCTGTGGAGTATTTGTTTGCTTCTGTCGGAATGAAGAACCTTAGGATGTTATCCTTATCCAAGAACACAAACCCAAAAACAGGGTTGTGAACAATGGAGTTTGGATGACACCTAAGTATCCATCCTGGCCTGTTGTTCGGAGGGGTGATCTTAAGATCTGACTGGGCTAACCTCATTGCTATCTCGACGTCCTTCTGGCTGTAGTACTTCACTTGTGCACGCATGACCTCGGTAAGCCTTTTAAGCGACAGAGCATAGCTTGACCTCCTCTCCATGTATTTGTTAAGTATTTTGTGCAAGAAGATCAAATCAAATACACAGAGGTTGTGGAGGTCAGCATCTGTGAACGTGTACAGGTTGCCGTCATTCCTCTTCACAACGTATTGAGCATAGAGCACCGTCCTCTTCAGCAGGGTCCTTGGAGAAATTGTTTCAAGTGACACAATCACGTGCTCTGAGAAGACTTGCTCACGTGGCCTAGTGAGCTTAGAGAACTGGAACTTGGCATCAGTAGAAGGAATACCTGTGAGCTCTGGATCATAGGGGGGCTCTGTGTCCACTGCAGAGTATCTCCACATCAGAATCTCTTCCACAATAGTAACAGGCTCTGTGCGTACTTGTTGCATAGGAATCTTGCTCATTGATTCGAATATCTTAGAAACCCTTCCTAATGTGGCAGACTCTGGCACTTTGGCTTCCTCTTCTTCAAGTATTGGCCTCTGGGTTGACCCTCTGCAAGGATAGGTTTGACGGTTCCTTGCAGAGCGTTGAACGTACCCGTGGATGTTTCTCCTTGGACTTGTKGGAATTTTGATGAAGAGCCTTCTCCTGCTCTGGGAATGGGGCCTCTGCCCTTTCTTGCTTGAGCCTCTACCAGAGACACCTTTAATGCTTGAAGGAGCTCTGGGTCGTCTTAATCTTCTTCGTTTATCTGCACTAGCGACTCTGAGCTTGACGATCCCTTCTGTGGTGTCTCCTCCATAGCTTTGCCTTTGCCTTTGTCTTTAGGCTCTGGTGCCTTTTCTTTGCCTTTTGAGAACAAGGTAGCTGTAGAGTCCACTATCTTGAGTGGTCTGGCAGAAGTCTTCTTTGGCTCAGCTTTCTCTCTCCTTGCATGTTTTCCCCAAAGGTCACTATTCCTCCAATCTTCTCTCTGTATGAGGAGAGCAACCTCTTATTGCTGGTCATGTGTCTTGAGCATCCGGAGTCAAGATACCAAATGTCTACATGCGGCTTCTGCAAAACAAATTATAGGGATTTAGGTACCCATTTCATAATGGGTCCTCGATGATTAGGGACAAAAGATAGCTTTTTAGGCTTAGGGAGAGGCTTCGTCTCTTCACCCGAGTCACCAGACTTGGTTTTAGGAGCCTTCTTTCTCTTCTGGGTCTTCTTGGATTTCATCCTTGATGACCCAGAGAGAAGACAGTTAGGCTCAGAAAAAATGCTGCTTTAACTTATGCAACAGATAGAAACATTTACAATTATGAACACATTTTGAATGGCAAAATGATTTATTAGGTTTAAAGAACAAATTATTACAATCATTCCTAGCAATGGTAGTTCTAACAAACTTCCAATCTAGATCTGATTGTTTTGACAATGAATGAGTCTTCTCTGATTTCTTATTTTCTACTCCTTTGCCCTTCAAAGGCCTCTCTGAAACAGAGGATTTAACATTAGAGCATGCAACAGATTTTCCCTTCTGGTCCAGAGTGAACTTAATTGGCTTAGATTTAGAATTTGAGCCCTTTGATGCAGAAGAAACAGGCTTTGTACTCTTTACCCTATATTGAAACTTGGGAGCGGATTTAACACCTGTTGTCATGCTTACATGGCCAGAACCTAGGAGAATCTTTTTCTCAAAAGGGGTTTTTGCAACCTCTGGTTCTTTGGCTACCACCTCTGTCTTAACTTGCTCCTTTAACGAGTCCACCTCTGACTTAGAGTCAGAGTCAAGAAAATCCTTGTGTGAATATCGAAATACAGAGGTATCATTAAGAACTTGAGATTCTTGTATGCATGAGCTATACGCTTCGTCCGTCTTTTGTTTTATGGGACTTTCAAAAGTATCCGAGGAGTTACACTCAGAAGAATCTGCATGACCTTTTGGAGGATAATTCAAGGCCTCAAGCAAATCTTGCTCGAAAACCTGTTTTATCGTTTTAGAGAAGTAAGCCAATAATTTTAGATCCAAAGTTTTAAGAAAATTTCCTGTGGATGAACTCTTGATTTCATCTGGTTCAGGTTTGACAACTTCACTCTCAATCTTAAGATGTTCGAGATTTGTAGAGCCAAAGCAAAAAATCTCGTTTGTCTTATGTATGGAATTTAAATATACTTGCGGCACACATTTTGAAGAGTAAGAGATATTTTTAAATTTCAACTTTGGAGTTTTGGCTCCACTTTTAAGCCTACATCTTTTGAATGGTGAAGCTGTATGCAAAATAGAAAAATCTGGTTTTTGTTTTTAGCCCAACCTAAACACAGATTCAAGAGTGTTTTTCCTCTTCAAGGTGAGGTCTAGGTCTATATAACCTATCTCTGCTTTATCCTGTTGAGATTTTACTTTTTCATACACCTGTTGAGCGTCTTGATATTCTTGATCAAAAGCTCTTTTCTTTGTAAACTCTAGTGTAGAAACTCCCTTTTCTTTTGAAAATAATATTTTAGGGTCTCAGAATTTAATATGTCACGTTCTTTTTATAGAAGCTCTGTTTCTTTCTTCTTAATAGCCGCTTTTAATTATAAGCACTCTGTTTTAAGACTTGTTTCAGTGGATTGATTTGTTTGTAAAAGTTTTTCTTTTTCCATTGATAACTCTTGTTTCTCTACAGTTAGCAGCTCTGTCTCTCATTCAAAAAATAAATTTTTTTCTAAAGATTTTCTTTTGGATTTTTCGACAGAGAGCTTTTGCTGTAGATTGACGAAATCATTAGTCAAGGCAGAGATGCTTTCTTCCAGGTCAGAATGAGAGTAGCCAGAGATGGAACATACCTGGGAGTCGGAGTCAGATCCAAACTCTTCTCTGTCATTCTCGACAGCCATCGTACATAAATTGGCTTGATCTTCTTCTTCAGACGAGGAGTTAGAGACCTAGTTCCCCTGTTCTTCCATGTGGCTCCTTTGTGATCGATTGTACTTGTACTTATTTCTATAGTACAGTTCGTCTTTCACTAAAGGATCTCTGCACTCTTTGGAGTAATGCCCCATCTTTCCACATCTAAAACATCGAACACCTTGCTTCTTCTGGTCCGATGGCTCTTCCTCTTTCTTGTTTGAAACAGATGGAAGGTTCCTTCCTTCGAAAGCTCTGCCTCTGCTTCGATCACTCTGTCTTCCTCGTTTGCCAAAAACCTTCTTCCCAAACTGCCTTTGGAATTCCTTGGAGATCAGGGCCAAAGATTGTGCAAAGGCACTTATGTCGTCGTCTTTAGAGCTAGACACTCTGTCTTCTTTATCACTCTCCATGATGAGATCCTTCTTTCCCTTCCTTCTATCCTCTTTAGATCTTTGCTCTCTCTGTGGCTGGCTTATCCTGTCTTTTCTGAATCAGAGACAAGAGCCAGAGGTCCACCCAGAGCGACCTTGGCTTTCTTCACCTCTTGTTCTTGAGCCTGCAGAGTCCCGTAAACGTCGTGCAACGTCCATTGCTCCAGATCTTGATTCGCCTGGAAAGACATCGTCTGGTTTCCCCATTATGCATTCAACCTCTTTAAGAATAGCATGTTGTTCTCCTCTTGTGTTCTGATCACGTCACATTTGGGACACTTGTTGATCAGCGTGTTGAATATGTGATAAGTCTGTTCTAGAGACTCATCAGGAAGCGCCTGGAAGCTATTGTACTCATTCAAGCATTGAGCACGATGATTCTTCTTCATCTTTCTACCTCCTTCCAACTGGTTTGCCAATTGATCCCACAAATCCTTGGCAGAGACACATGCATCCAGAGATTGAAAAATCTCATTGGGAAGTGCCATGATCAAAAGCCTTTTGGCTTTTTGATCCACCTCCACTCTGTGTTTGTCTTCATCGTTCAAGTCACGACGAAGTTTGGGTACTCGCCTGGCAGGTACCTCAACCGTATCACCAGCAGCATGAATACAAAGAATGATGGTTGTAGGGACATATGGGCCATTTAAAATCGACTCGTAAAGTTCTAGATCTAGATTCTCATAGAAGTTTATCATCCGAATCTTCCATTGGGGATATTCTTCCCTAATGAGAGTAGGAGGTTTAGTCAAAGAGTCGGCACTGTACATGGAGTTCCATGATTTAGAAGACAATATTAGATTTGAAATTTTTGAGAAGAAGATTTGTCGAGAAAGATGATCGACAGAAAAACGATTTCTAGATTACGTAAAAGCAAACGTTTTAAAACGGGGAAAAATATGAGTGAAAATCCTTTTAAAACGAATAATAAAAAAAATTAAGAGTAAAATCCAGTCAGATATCGATCGACTAATCAATGAATTTGATTAGCAGGCTCTGATACCAATTGTTGAACCCAGATACTCTTAATTTGTTGAAACACAGTTTATGAAAGATGAGAATTAAAACAAACAGTGTATCTTGAATGATTAATCGAAATATTCAAAGTATAAATAAGAACAATTGAATGACTCGAATATGAAGAACAATTAAAGCAAAACGTAATCTCACAAAATTTGCGTATATTATAAGTCGGTTCCTTCAGGTTATTTGAACCTGAGGAGGAAGCCTCCTTATATACGCCAATGTCTAACAACTCTGTTATAAAATAGGCTTAAAACTTTGAGCTGACTAGTCTTCATCCTTATCTTTGACTTCCCTTGAAAAGCGGAGCAGACTTGGTGAAGCCGCCTAAAATCTGTTAGACGCTTGCGAGAATGTCTGGGCTAACACGCGCGTTCCATGGAGAAAGTAGCCAGAAACTCTGCATGTACTATACAGAGGCTCTGCATATGCAGAAGCTCTACATGTACTATACAGAGGCTCTAGGTCTTGGAGTTGTAGCTTTGTGTCAAGCGCTTATGCTGTGACATCCGTCATTTTTGAGCATCAGGTTAGCACCTTTGTAGGATACCTATATTTAGAGTTATATTTATTTAGGATCTAGTCATGATTGATTGGAATTCATCTGTGTTTGTCCCACTTTCAATGATCAATCTTCATTTTATCTTCATAATATGGCGGATCTGGATTTATCTTGTAAGAACAATAAGAACACTCATATGAATATTGAGAGGAAAAGTCAATGCATTCAAAGTTTGGTCAAACCTCTTATTACGTATAAAATCTTACAAATGAGTTCTCTTCTTTCTAATTACAAAGACAACTCCTATTTATATGGTCAAACCTACTAACACAAGTCAAAGTCAAACCTGTCTAATAAAAGTCAAACACGACGACTTTTACAATTATAGACAATATTTAACTTTCAAGACGAATACAATTAATACTGATTTTCAGTCCTAACATTCTCCCCATTTGTATTCAGACTTGAAAGAAATTCTGCACTTTAAGTCCTTGTTTGAACTTTGAAACAATAAGTATAATATGTCATCTTCAAAAGAAATCTTCAACTTGAAATCTTCAAGTAATCAACTGTTGAGAAATCTCCCCCTCGAATGTAGAACCGCAGTGATCTTCTCTTTTGACAATGTAGAACAGTAATCAACAAAAACAATTTACAAGATGTGATCTTCAAAGAATCTTCAGTAAACAAGTCTTCAGTAAACTGTTGTAAAGATGATCTTCAYATTCAACATCTCTCAGTCGTTGTAGCACACAAATAATCTTTCTACGATTATCTCCAGTCGCGCTTCTTTTGAGTCTTTTGCCACTTACGAAGTTACTCCCCCTTGATCTTTGCATCAAATCCCTTTAACAATGTTCGGAAATGAATATTTCATTCATTATTACATAT
>NW_020201252.1:47934-49242 GCF_001531365.2 Cynara cardunculus var. scolymus | reverse complement strand
ACAACTACCCCTCTCTTTTTCATTTTAGTCTCAGCACACAAACCCTTTTTGATTTAAGCTCACTCAGATATGGTTGTCCTCTTGGGTAGGTCTGTCGGTTTTGACATTCCATAGAAGTATTTTTGATAAGCACTCACTCCCTCCTAAAATAGCATGTTATACTCAGATGATCACAATGATTGACCAAAAATATAACTTCTTTAAAGCACAATAATCAGATAAAAAAATTGATCAATTAATTTGGCTTTAAGCACAATTAATCAAAAGAATGAAACGACAATGATTCGATTATTCAGTATATATGAGAGAAATGAATGAAGATCTGTAAAAACAGGTTTACAGATTCTGCTATTAAAAAAATGAATGTATATGAATCAATGTAAAAAAATATCAGAAAACAAAATTTGAATACAAACGAGTGTATTATCACCGAAAAAGATTTTCGTATAAGAGACGTGATAATAACAGTTTGAAGAATAGCTGAAACAGGTATTGGAGTTATGTACGACGAGAAATTACGCAAGTAAAATCTCAAGAAATACCTGTTCAGAAAATGTACTCGTTACCAAAAAAAATCATTTTCCAAAACCATTTATTGAACTTTCTAGAAAACTCATCCTAAAAAGTAGATTCGAGTAATGAAACAGTTAAGCTCAAAAGAATAAGAATATTGAAGAAAACATTTTAAGTACGGGTTCTAAACTGAGTGTTTAGAAACCACACTCGGTAAAGCACGGGTCCTGAACTGAAATTGTTCAGAAGCCACGGTATTTAAGCTCGGGTCCTAAACTGGGTGTTTAGAAGCCTTGGTATTTAAGCTCGGGTCCTAAACTGGGTGTTTAGAAGCCTTGTTTGGAATAAATCACAACTCCCCCTGCATTGGTGTATCACTGAAATGATATTCTGATCAGCACAAAATGGACACACCTGCAAAATCAGATCAAGTAGATTTGGTACCCAAACGAACTTGAGTCCTATATTGTTAGTATTGGGTTGAGGTACGTTGTAACTTCCAAACCATTTATTTCGATAAGGTATTTTCTTTTCAGCACTATTAACAGGATGAWTATATACAAGATATGATTCATGCCAGTTATTATAATCATACATGTTCTTACCTTTCCATTTGTTCTGATAACTGTTATCTCCATGCCACCTGTTGAACCTTTTGTTATTGACAAAATTATTGGTTCTGCATGTTGAGCACATAATCCTTCTCTTGCTAAGATTTATCAGATCATTAGTGGATTTCACAATGCAAGGAAGATTGTTAGTAACAACAGGTGTATGAGATAAAACAGATTCAAA
>NW_020201252.1:43714-47164 GCF_001531365.2 Cynara cardunculus var. scolymus | reverse complement strand
CAAACTTTCTTTCAACTCCAATAAATCTCTTCTTCTCCTTCTCAAACTCTGCTCTTTCCACATTTAAATTCTTTTCAGCCTTTAAAACCTTTTCCTTTTCTATTTCCAATTCTCTCCTTAACTCAATTAAATCATTCTCATGTTTATGAATTTTCTCAGWAAAGTCCTCAATCTCTGTATTTTTCTTCTCAGCAAAGTTCCTCTCAGCATTTAGYTCCTTTTGAACTTTTTGGAATTTAATGAACAATTCGTTATTAGTTTTAATCCTTGTATTTATCTCTTTATGACATTCCATTCTGACATCATTCAAAGAATTTTTAAGTTTATCAATTTGATACTTGGATTCATTCTCAACTCTTTCTAACTTTTCTTTATGCTCCCGATTCAAAGATTTAATACATTTCTCATTACCATAATTCAGAATTTTGTAATTCACAATACTCTTTTCTAGCTCGGCAATCTTCTCTCTCAACTCCTTTATAATATCTGCCATTAAAAACAAATTGATCAGTTAAAGGATCTATACAGTGAAATCAGTTAAAAGAAACAAGAACAATTAAGCTCAAAAAGAAATGAAAAACACTAAAACTGATGAGAATTTAGTAAAACGACGAGAAACCGTCAAAAATCAGTAAAAACAGTCAAAACCGTTGAAAACAGTTAAAAGCTGTTAAAAACAGTCAAAGACAGTTAAAACTGATGAAAAACAGTTTACGTGACGCAGAACAGTTCAAAGATTCTTAAACAGTTAAAACACACACAAAACAGATATACGATGATCCAAAAATAAAATCCAAAAAAATAAAAAATAAAACTCAAACAATTATAAACCTAAAAAATAAAACTGTCCAAGTCCAAAACAATTATCCACGACCAAATACAATATAATCTACGCTTTAAACAGTGAACAATTATCAGGTCCAAGCTAGCTTGAGATGTCCTTGATACTGTATGATTCTACAACTGTTCAAAAAACAGCAACCAGCAGTAAGAAATGTAAAACTCTTCAACCTGCTTCACTCTTGCTTTGCACCAGTCTATATGTGACCTCAGCTAGACAGTGTGCAATTTACAAATCTTTGCAATGTTGTGCAATTTGCTCGAGTTATTATGCAGCTTCAACACTCAAACCAACAGTAGCTACATTCAATGTTTCATTCAATGCTGCAGGCATGAGAGTTTTAGCAGACTCAATGAAACAAAAACAAATATAGTTGCTAAATCAAAAGAATAATGACTGTTATGAATGAGCTGATGTTTTTAACACAGAAAACAAAGCCAATACAGTTAAAATCAACACAAACAGTCTTCAATTCTGATCAACACTAGTTCCTTATACAGTAACCTCAAATCAACTTCAAGTATGGCTTTCGGAGTCGTTGAAATGCTGCTACTAAACCTGCTATCAGTTTGTTGCTGTCAATACAGACTTGAACCTAAATTAAATCAGACAACTTAAAACTTGAGCAAAACTAACAGCAATGAACCAAAATACAGTAACCTAATGCACTCAAAACAACTTCTCAAATCACTCAGAAATGTACCTCACTGAACAAATTGTTAAAGCTACTTCAAAATAAAAATCACTCAGAATTGTACCTCACTGAACAAATCTAAACATTTCAATGTGTAGCTGCTGCTGTTTCAATCCTCAATTACACAAACACAACTTAACAGGTTCTTAATACAGTCACAACACAGCTTAAACAGTTTACTTCTTCTCCGCTGTTGACTGTTTAAGTCTATGTGATTAAACCCAAATTCAGATGAAGCCAAAATCAGAACACACTGCTTCAAATCTGCAAGAAAAATCAATAATAGAACAGTCTGAAATCTGCACAAAGATTTTGCTGTTTCAAACACAGATATGTAACCAATGCACCAACACTACCATTGGAAACAATTAATCTAGGACCAACAACAAGAAACTCAAAGTCAAAACAATGTACATGTGTATCTAATAGAAGATCTCAAGATGATCCAAATCTGTTTAACAATAGTACAATAAACCTGCTGCTGTGACTTCTTGTTGCTGTTTTTAATCTCAGAAAGCAAAGTCAAGACTATTATCTAGATACAACAGGATGAGTGATACATCTGAACAGTTAGATCAAAGCCTGCACATTATTTCAAATCTGCTGTGAATTGCTTAAACAGATTCTGAAACTGGTCAAGGAAGTTATCTAATCTTCTTGCTCACAATCCACTCATTATCAGATCAAACAAAACTAATCTAAACCACTAGATAAACCGCTCACAGGTTTAAGCCTATAAAATGTAGTAAAACACAGATGTTGTTCCTGTTATTAGCACCACAAACACAACAATTACATACAATCAACAGTAACAAATCAGATAGGTTCTCAAAATCAAAAGTATCATATGGTGCGATTTTAGAACATATAGCAAGAACCCAAACAGCAAAACAGTTTAACTCAAATCGACCAAGACAGAACTACGTGTGGTTTGTGTATAAAGAACAAAACAAAACCTGTTAATCCGTTCAATAAATCCTCACACAATATTCCTAATATGGTCAACAAAAATCACTAAATTGATGAAACAAAAACTCAATCGCACAAGCATCGATCAACCCTAACTCTTAATCTTCAAAATTGAATAATCTGGGTTGGAATTACGATGAGCGATTTATGAATCCGGACAGAACACTTCGATGCACAAAATTTCTAAGTCCTAAACCGTTCACTAGTCCGCTCAAGACTAAACTTAAACCGGTCACTAAACCGTTCAAGAGGTGATCGGTTTATGAATAAACCCCTCAAATTGAAACCTTGAGATGAAATCGAAAAGAAACAGCAAACCTGTTGATTTGTGCGATTTATAATCCGATCAAGATGATTGTGCGGTTTAGCTTAAACCGCTCAAGTCTTTTATGAATCCGCTCAAGTAACCCGATGAAGCTGTGTGTGGTTTAGACTTGCTCGAATCCAATTGATGCACGGTGAACAATCCGATTGATGCTTCTGCGGTTTAGCTCCTTAAACCTTTCACCACTAAACCTAATCCGTTCAAACCCTTTGATAAACCTTGAGCTATAGATTTCTGATAAACCGATCAAGCTTCCTGCGGTTTATCTCCAGTCCGCACAATAGATGAAGAAAGACTAGGTTGGCCTAAAATCTAAACCGGATGGGCTAACTGTTGGGCCAAAAAAAAATGGACGGTTTAACAAAAATTCAACCAAACTAAAATTCAAAAGCAGATTAAAACCTATCAAAAACACAAAAACAGAAAAAACTTTTTAAAAAATGGATAAAAAACACTGATTTAAAAAAAATTCAAGAACACGAAAAAATTCTAAAAACACAAAATCCGATTAAATCTTGATTTAAAATGATCAAATCACAAAAGTTTGTGAATAACAAAGATTCACAATTCAATTTCGAGCATTTTGATCCTGTTTTTAACACAAAAACACAAGATTTTATG
>NW_020201252.1:41866-42964 GCF_001531365.2 Cynara cardunculus var. scolymus | reverse complement strand
GGAGATTATACATCACAGACATTTAAATGTCTCCAAAATGATGATAATCTATGAGCCACGAACTTTGAACTCTATGAAAGAAGGAGAAAACCACATTGCATGTGGTATTTAATCACGAAAGAAGACAGTTTGAAAACTGACTGATTCTGTTAGCACTCTCGCCAATTGTATCTTTCAAAATAAAAGACCTAATGTTCTGACTTCTCTTCTAAACTGTATTTTGATGCAACTAATCTCACTCAAAAATATTACGTTTTGAACTTTCAAGTTCTTGACACAAGGTTTTGATGCAAAAAGAGCTTTGCTGACAGAGCTCTGCATGCATCTTAAATCGGTTAAATCCTCTTTAAAACTCATCTTCTTTTAGAAGCTAGCTTAATGGGTTAGCTTYAAAATAATTTAAAATCCTTGAAAAATAATGAGTTTAGACCCCCCAAAATGGTCGTCGTTCGTGGAGTGTGTAATCTGTTTTGGGGGCTGTGTCACTCAAAAGGGGTAGGGTAATGATGATTACCTTAAACCCATCCAAAACTCTTGAAATTTGGGAAAAGTTTGTTTAACTCCCTTTTATGGTAGATATAAAAATTTGGACATAAAAAGAGTTGTAGAAGGTTCCTTTTTGGCAATGATTTGTGAGAACAAAATGTCATATTTAGAATTTATATTCTGTCCAAATGGCAGCTTTATGCGCAAAGGAATTGATTATATATATATATATATATATATATATATTTCTGGATTATTTTCAGAGCAAATAAAATAAGTATCAACTTTAATTCATAAAACCCTTTGGCATTACATAAGATATGATTTGACTTTATCTTTGTCAAGAACCCATAGATGATCTAATTTCCGGTCATTGGACTGCTTAGGAAGGTTAGGGCAGGACGTGTAGAGTTTCAGACGTCATCTCCTTGGATATTCATCGGCAAACTTGTGAGTTTTCACGGACCCACTTTTAATTCTTTTTGTTTATTTAAACTGGGGGAAAAGCATGAAGTTATGCATACTATACTGTTTATTTATGAAACCATCAGACTAAAGAACTGTTTAGTCGATGCTTTGCTTAAAACCTTTGGGCTAAAGAACTGTTTAGTC
>NW_020201252.1:39059-40491 GCF_001531365.2 Cynara cardunculus var. scolymus | reverse complement strand
TGCTGGTTAGAAGGACCAGAGGCGATGGGTAGAAAATCCCTTATATTGCTAAGTGCTCGTGTTGATCTAAAAGCGCTTGTTAGAAGGACCAGAGGCGATGGATAAAAAATTCCTTATATCGTTAAGTGTTCATGTTGAACCAGAGGCGCTGGTTAGAAGGACCAGAGGCGATGGATTAGAGATCTTATAACGCTAAGTGTGAGAAACCAGAAGCCGATAGACCAGAGATTCATTGGGATGCAAAGTGTGAGGAACCAGAGGACCGATGGACGAGAAATCTATTATTTCTCTAAGTATGGATGTTGAACCAGAGACCGATGAAATAGTATTCCATTGGTTTGCTTAGCCTGTATGTGGAACCAAAGGACCGATGGACGGGTTACCCATTATTTCTCTAAGTATGTAAGATGAACCAGAGGCTCTGGTCATACAACCAGAGGCTCTGCTCATGCAACCAGAGGCTTTGCTCATGCAACCAGAGGTTCTGGTAACGCAACTAGAGACTCTCTATCTTGAGATTCTAGCTTGATTGCCACCCTTAGACTTGTCTAGAAGCTTCTGTTATAACATTAAGCATTTATAGATGGTACATTTAGTAACTAATATTATTAATGTCGCAGATCACTATGGCATCATCTACTCCTAGTGAATACTCGGCTGACGAATCCGGTTACGTGGTTCGCCGATCCAGAAGGAGCTCATCCAACAATGAAGAGGTAGACCCTTATGAGCATGAGAACACTGCGACTAGTGGGGAATCTGCTTCACCACCGACATCTATATTACCCCAATTGGAGCCAGTTGCAACATCCATCTTTCTAATATGTTTAATTATGTGTTGAAAACATCGACTTTTTGGGTATGGTTTTGAGTATTGGGTTCTAACGAATTTTTTTTCTTTTTTTTTTGGAAATATTTTCTAGAATCTTTTTATTGGAGCTTGTAGGTTATCTCTTTACGGACGCGTAGGCGAAAACCTCATCAAAAATGGAGTCCCGAGCAAAAAGTTATGCAATTTTTAGTGTTTAGGGGTCAAAACGGGTACCCAGCCGGGTCAACCCGACCCAACTCGAGATTTAGGTAGCAAATCATCAAATCAGCCCCATTTTCAACCCCGTTTTCTCACAAAATCAGTCTTGGTGTTCTATGGTGCGATTACACACACTTGGGAGTTAATCTATCCCTAAATCAAGTGTTTTATCAAGATTATTGAAGGATTTATAGATAAATCAAAGGTAAAACTCATATTTTATCTTTGTTTTGATGGCATGCATAGAGTTTGAGTCCGTTCATGTGATGATTTACTGATGAAATCATGAAATTATGTTAGGACTAATTGTTATTATTAGTTAGTATGTGAAATCCAAGGATGGATTGTAAGATTTCTTGAAAATGTGATGTTAGCTCAAGAACAAGTGTCGACTTTTAGGAG
>NW_020201252.1:0-38069 GCF_001531365.2 Cynara cardunculus var. scolymus | reverse complement strand
ATAGCGTGATTTTGATTATTGAAGTGTTTGTGTTATAAATTCATTTGATTGTCTTTGTTGTTTCCTTGAAAATCTATTTCTCATTAACACATGCGTTTGATGAATATTGACTCTTATACTTCTAGATTTTCTTATAAATGTACTTACATGAGTCATGATGTGCATGATATCCATTTRAACTCACTAAGSTTTGTTAGCTTATCCTTTTAGTGGTAAACCTTTCAGGAAAAGAAGCTAAGAGTAAAGGGAAAGTTGTAGATCGTTGATGGTTCGTGTTGGAATCGAGGACCGTCATATTTTGGTTTACGATAGTTTATGCTTTTTGATAGTATTTGTCACTCTTTCCGGGTTGAAGTTTTTTTTTCCGATGAATACTTTCGGCCCTTCAGATGTAAATGTTGATATAAAACTTATCTTTTGATGGTAAATATATATATGTATCCCGTATTTTGTTGAGGTTGAACTTGAAATTTAGCTTAAGATCTATCCGTTAATTGTGGTTCGGTAACTTGTGTGTTATAAATATGGTATCAGAGCAATGGTTTAAGTGAACTAGGTACCAGAAATGGTATATGGACTTAAACTTGGGCAATGAGATTGTATAGTAACCAAGTTTGATTTATACGGGATACGGACCATATGAAAGATCTAAGTGGGTAAATGAGCATTTATTAGTATGTTGTTTAGTATTTTGGGTTTTTTTTTTGTCATTTCCAGAATGATGTCTGCTCATGATGATCATGCAAGTCATWCACCAACGAACCCRGATGTTGGTGGGCATAACCCGGATTTAAATGAGGGTGTCGAAACCTCACGCGTTCACTTGGAAACTGGTCCACTTTTCGAGGAGGATGCCCCTTTATCTCCTCGTGGTGAATGACTGATGAAGCGAGTTACCGATTTCGTGCGGTAAGTTCTTAATGAACATCGAAAAGAGGATATTATGAAAGGGAAGCGGGTTGATACGGGTGCCATTTCTCAACCTAAGTCCACCCAAACTTCGATAAAACATTCAAAACTAGTGGAGCAACTGAATTTAATGAGGTTTCAGATCCAATTGTAGCTATCGAATGGCTACTGAACACAGAAAAAGTGTTTCGGATCTCCAAAGTCTCTGAAGAGAATAAGGTTAACTATGCGACTGCTATGTTTATGAGTAGTGCACTGATATGGTGGGATGCAACCTACCAGTCTCTGAATGAGGCTGAAAGAAATAATTTAACTTGGGAAGGCTTCAAAACCATTTTTCATGAACAATATTGTCCCCCTGACTTACTGAAACGGTTGGAGAAAGAGTTCATTAACCTTAAACAAGGAGACTTGATTGTGGTGCAGTATGAGACCCAGTTCAAAATGAAGGCACGTTTTGCCTCACGTTTCGTTACCTCTGAACAACACAAGATTGAACATTTTGTTGATGGTATGAGGAGAGAGATTAAAGAATTTGTATCAAATCGTGATCTTACAAGTTTTTGGAGAGCGGTTGAATGTGCTAGACGACAAGAACACAAACTTTCTCTCTATGGTGAATCCACACCCGAACCAAAGAGACAGAGAACTGAAATAACAACTTCTGTACCTGCAAACCGACCTAATCGATCTTTCACCCCAAGAAGGAGTCAGTCTTAGAGTGCTCCTCGAGCCCCATCTCGAGCCTATTCCATGCAGGTATAATATTGTGAATACAAGTGAAATGAGTATATGAATTGTAGAACTAATACAAATTTATTGCAGTCAAACACACCTCGCGCAAGCCAACGATGTGGCAAGGCGCACTCGGGACGATGTTTCTCTGAACCGTCCAAAATTTCGTGTTATTCCTGTGGTGAAGTTGGGCATATTCGTACAAATTGCTCAAGACGAGATCGAGCGTGTTATACTTGTGGAGCTTATGGACATCATCAGCTTAATTGTCCAAATGCCCAACGTGAGGATAGTAAGGCCTCAGTACGACAACCAATGGTGAGAGGTTCCTTAACCCGAAAGGAGGAAGTACCAAGAGCAAGAGTTAGAGCGTTCCAGATCACAGCAGAGGAGGCTCGAAAGGAGCCGGAGCTCGTCACTGGTATATTTTTCGTGAATTCTCATCCTGTATGTATATTATTTGATTATGGTTCTACGTATTCCCTCGTGTCGCATGCCTTTGTTCGCTTTCTCGAATCTATTCCTGTACTTTTTGATAGACCATTTTCTGTGGATACCGCTAGTGGAACCCCTTTAGTAGCTGATAGAGTATTCAAAGATTGTACATTAGTATTGGAGGATCGAAACTTCTCAGTAGACTTAATCCTTATGGATATTTGTGGCTTTGATGTGGTTATTGGTATGGATTGATTAGTAGCAAACCGGGCGGATATTATTTGCGTGCAACGGATGATCCGAGTACCAGTTAGTGGAGGAGATTATATTTATGTATACGGAGAAAAAGGGGTCGGTGACATCAAGGTAATTTATGTACTCAATGCTCGTCGATATTTATCTAAGGGGTGCACTTCTTTCATGGCATATGTTTTAGATGTCACTAAAGAAAGAAACAAGTTGGCCAAGGATGTACCCGTGGTATGTGAATTTCAGGATGTCTTTCCTGATGATTTGCCTGGTCTACCACCGGATAGGCAAGTAGAATTTTGAATTGACCTTGTGCCAGGTGCTGCACCTATTGCACGGACACCCTATCGTCATGCCCCCGTAGAAATGAAGGAAATGATGAGCCAATTACAGGGATTATTGGATAAAGGTTTCATCTGACCGAGTACTTCACCTTGGGGTGCTCCGGTGTTATTCATGAAGAAGAAAGATGGTTTATTTCGCATGTGTATTGATTACCGCGAGTTAAACAAAGTAACAATCAAGAATAAATATCCGTTACCTTGTATCGATGATTTGTTCGATCAACTACAGGGAGCAAGTTACTTTTCCAAGATTGATTTGATCCAGATACCATCAGCTCAAGGTACGGGATGAAGATGTACCAAAAACGGCTTTCCGTACCCGATACGGACACTATGAGTTCTTGGTAATGCCATTTGGTCTAACGAATGTCCCGGCTGCATTCATGGATATGATGAATCGAGTATGTCGGTCTATGCTCGATAAGTCTGTCATTGTCTTCATTGATGACATACTTGTGTATTCTAAGTCAGAAATTGATCATGCTACGCATCTCCGTCAGATGTTGGAGTTACTAAGAAAAGAGAAATTATATGCCAAGTTCTTGAAATGCGAATTCTGGCTCAGAAAGGTGCAATTCTTAGGGCATATGATCTCCGGTGAGGGTATTTCTGTCGATCCATTTAAAATTGAGGCAATTCAGAATTGGGAACAACCGAAGAATGCCTCAGAGATCCGCAGTTTTCTTGGATTAGCGGGTTATTACTGACGATTCATAAAAGACTTTTCAAAGATTGTCGTTCCCCTTACTTCACTCACTCGCAAAGCTGTGAAGTTTGTATGGAATGAAGAACAAGAGAAAGCTTTTCAGCTCTTGAAAGCTTTTTTGACGAACGCTCCGATTCTTGCCTTACCCGAAGGTAACGATGACTTTGTGGTCTATAGTGATGCGTTGAAGTTGGGATTGGGTTGCGTATCGATGCAACGAGGCAAGGTGATTGCGTATGCCTCCCGACAATTGAAGGATTATGAGAAGAACTACCCCACTCATGATCTTAAGTTGGCGGCGGTAGTGTTTTCCTTGATATTGTGGCGTCATTATCTCTATGGGACGAAATGTCAATTATTCACGGATCACAAGAGTCTGAAGTACATTTTCGATCAACAGACTTTGAATATGAGACAGCAAAGGGCCATGGAGTTAATAAAAGACTATGATTGTGAGATACTCTATCATCCTGGTAAAGCCAACGTTGTGGCGGATGATTTGAGTTTAAAATCATATGTCTCTTATATGTGTTACACAATCACTCACACGTCTATACAGTCTACGCTTATTGACGACCTGCGAAGATGGCAAGCTGAGGCTTTAAAACTTGAACATATGAAGTCTGAACGGATAGTTAGATGTGTAGATTCTCTCTCGGAAGATAATCGTGGCATGAAAGTGTTTAGATCCCGAATGTGGGTGCCGAAGCTTGGTGGCGTGCGAGAGACTATTCTAACAGAAGCTCACAAATCTAGAATGTCCGTTCATCCCGACAGTACAAAAATGTATCATGATCTGCGTACCGAGTTTTGGTGGCCGGGCATGAAAGTGGATATCGACCGTTATATTGAGAGATGCGTTACGTGTTTGCAAGTGAAGGCTGAGCACCAAAAACCTTATGGTAGTTTACAACCTTTGGAGGTGCCAGTCTAGAAATGGGAAGAGTTGACCATGGACCTCGTAACAAAGCTACCGAAGACTTCTCGTCAATACGATATTGTTTGGGTGATTGTGGACCGGTTAACAAAAAGTGCTTATTTTCTCGCGGTTCGGGAAGATTATTCTATGGATCGTTGGGCACAAATATACATTGATGAGATAATTGCCTGTCATGGTGTACCGTTAAAGGTAGTTTCTGATCGTGATTCTCGATTTACCTCAAATTTTTGGACTAGTATGCAAAGAGAACTAGGGAGTCGTGTTGCTCTTAGTACCGCATATCACCCCCAAACCGATGGACAGTCAGAACGCACGATTCAAGCAATGGAGGATATGTTACGAGCTTGTATCTTGGAGTTTGGTGGAAGCTGGGATTACCACTTGCCACTTATAGAGTTCTCGTATAACAAAAGTTATACTCCATGATCGACATGGCTCCACTTGAGGCTTTGTACGGACGTAAGTGCCGTACGCCTCTCTGTTGGCAAGAAACCGGAGAGAAAGTGTTGGCTGGACCCGAGTTGATTCAAGTCACACATGATAAGATACGGGTTATACGTGAAAGAATGAAAGCAGCCCAAGATCGACAGAAATCTTATGCCGACAAACGACGACGACGGATTCAGTTTGAAGTGGGAGATATGGTGATGCTGAAAGTATCACCATGGAAGGGAATTCTACGGTTTGGTAAGAAAGGGAAGTTGAGTCCACGTTTCATTGGACCCTTTAAAATCCTTGAGTGTATTGGAAAACAAGCATATCGCTTGGAGTTGCCAGAAGAACTCTCCGGTATTCATGACGTTTTCCACGTTAGCTATCTAAGGAAATGCTTGGGTAAGCATGAGGAGACCGTTCCTTTGGTGAAGGTCAAGTTGGATAAAATATTGAGGTACATAGAAGAACCCGAGGCCATTMTTAATGAAAGAACCGTTAATCTCCAAAACAAGATCGTAGATTTGGTCCTTGTTAAATGGAAGCATCACCGTGGTCCGAATTGGACGTGGGAGAACAAAGACGAAATGAAGGCCAAGTATCCGGAGTTATTTGAGAGACCTTGATTTCGAGGACGAAATCTTCGAAAGGAGGAGGTATTTGTAACATCCATCTTCCTAATACGCTTAATTATATGTTGAAAACATCGACTTTTCGGGTATGGTTTTGAGCATTGGGTTCTAACGAATTTTTTTTTCTTTTTTGTTTGGAAATATTTTCTAGAATCTTTTTATTGGAGCTTGTAGGTTATCTCGTTATGGATGCGTAAGCGAAAACCTCATCGAAAACAGAGTCCCGACAAAAAGTTATACAATTTTTAGTGTTTAGGGGTCAAAACGGGTACCCAGCCGGGTCAACCCGACCCAACTCGGGATTTAGGTTGCAAATCATCAAATCAGCCCCATTTTCAACCCTGTTTTCTCTCAAAATTGGTCTTGGGGTTCTAAGGTGCGATTACACACACTTGGGAGTTTATCTATCCCTAAATCAAGTGTTTTATCAAGATTATTGAAGGATTTATAGAGAAATCAAAGGTAAAACTCATATTTTATCTTTATTTTGATGGCATGCATAGAGTTTGAGTCCGTTCATATGATGATTTACTGATGAAATCATGAAATTATGTTAGGACTAAGTGTTATTATTAGTTAGTATGTGAAATCCAAGGATGGATTGTAAGATTTCTTGAAAATGTGATGTTAGCTCAAGAACAAGTGTCGACTTTTAGGAGTCAATTTGAGATACAATGAAATTAATAGAAAATTGATGTTATAATCATGGTTTATCATTGATTTATTGTGGAATATGGTAAAAATAAGTGAAACTATGAATTTGGAACTTATTGGGCTAGTATTGGTAATGTTTTGGATGAAAATGGGTGTTTTGAGCATTTGATAGGATGATTACAGCCCTGTTTTTGGAAAATCATAGAAAATCATAGAAAATTCAAAAAACTATGAATAAATAGGCCCTAGAAAGGTAAAAGAAAGGGCTACAACTTGTCTTTAGATCTGAATTGGTGATTTTGAGTTTTAAAGGGGTTAAACTGCCTTGCAAGTTAAGTATTTATATTGAAATCCAAAGTAGAGTACCTTAATCGAAATGAGGTTTGAGTGAGTTCTTGTTGTGCTTCACTAATGAAACTTTGAATATAACTTCCAGGGATTGTTTGAGCTTGTATGGAAGTCTTGGAGGTGGTTTTCCAWCTTTGATTTGGAAATAGGATTCGACCACTCGGTTTGACATTCGGTTTAATTCAACCAAATTTTATGGTGAGTTTACTTGGATATGTGTCTATTATGTGCTCTACAGATGTAAATGTTGATATAAAACTTATCTTTTGATGGTAAATATATATATGTATCCCGTATTTTGTTAAAGTTGAACTTGAAATTTAGCTTAAGATCTATCCGTTAATTGTGATTCGGTAACTTGTGTGTTCACCAGTACCCGATATCCCACCTCAAACCTTTCATGGTTCAAGGATTAGAGTCACGCCTAGGAAAAGTGTTCCACTACCTCGGCGAGTGACATTCGAGAATTCTGCTAGAGTTAGAGTAGAGACATCTCAACCACAGCTAGGGGGAAGGATTTCTCAAGTAGTGACCGGAGTACCTGCATCCTGCACTCGGGGCATGAATCTGGATGAACGAGAATGGGTGCGGAGAATCGCATCAGATACTCAAGTTCACCAGACCTGGCTGGGATAACACCACCACATTCTAAACAACTTATCCGATGTAATGGAAATGCACCACCAGCGTATGATGAGAAACTCGGATGCCGTAATTGCTGCGAGACGGGAGATTAGGAGATTGTACAAGTGGCTGGTAGTGAGTGGGATGATGATGTTGATACTAGGAATGATGATCGGTTGGATGTTGTTCTAGAAAGATTGACTAGTGATAGGCTATCCACTCTTTTGCAAAGAAACTCAAGATCTTGTTTTGTGATTGTAATCATCTATGAATGCATAATATCTTTTGAGAAATACTTATTTACATCAAGCCATGGTGAATATAAGATTATTCTGTTTGGTCATATAAATGCTTGAATGTTATCCATGCGATGAATATCCATTACATCACTTAAATAACTGAAAGTTATTATCCTTGATATTGCCAAGAAAATGACGAAATTCCCTTCTGACTTAGGCCTTAGAAAATGCCGTCAAGAAGAGAAAACCCTGAAGTTGCACGACTCGTATCAGAACAACTATTGGCTGCACTCCCCAACATTGTCAGCCAGGTAGCGACATGACTAAACGCTAACCAACCAACTAATTCTGAGCCTAGAACACCCCGGGAATGCACCTATAAATCCTTCAGATCCTGCAACCCAAAGGAATTCCATGGAACTGAGGGGGTTGTAGGATTATTGACTTGGATAGAGGGTATGGAATCTGTCCTCCATATCAGTAAATGCACAGAAGCAAACAAGGTAGAATATGATGCATGCTTACTTCAAGGGCAGTCACTAACATGGTGGAACACATTAGTTCATACTAGGGGTCGGGAATCTGCCAACCAACTTTCATGGGAAGAGTTCAAGAAATTACTTAAGGACGAATACTGCCCAAGAAGTGAACTCCAAAAATTGGAAATGGAGTTATGGAACCATGAGATGAAAGGGGAAAACATAGTTGCATATACTACTCGATTCCATGAGTTAGCAAACTTAGTGCCACATCTGGTGACACCCGAGGAAGTTCGAATTAAGAGATATATTTGGGGATTGTCTCCAGAGATTCGAGGAAACATCACCTCGGCAAACCCAAAGACCCTTCAGGAGACAATAGACATTGCCACCAAACTCACAAATAATGCTGTTCGATCTGGAGAATTCGCCAAGGGAAAGAGAAAGATGGAGGAGCATGAGAATAGAAGATTTGGGGGAAGATTTGACAATAGGAAAGTAGCAGGGAATTTTGGGGTTCAGACCTAGGTGGTAAACCAAGGAAGCAAGCCTAAGTGCAATAAATGCCAATATCCACACTGGGGAAATTGCATCATCTACCAAAGATGCCACATAGGTGGTCATGCTGCGAAAGATTGCAGGAAGCGATTGTGTTTTGATTGAGGAAGTCCAGACCACATAAGGAATGTGTGCCCAAAGAGAAAACAAGGAACAAATGCTAACCAAGCCCGACCGGCCAATCAAGGAAACCCAGAAAGTCAAGCACGGGGCCGAACATTTGAGATTGGAGCAAAGAAAGCTAGGTATGATCCCAATGTGGTTACAGGTACATTTCTCTTGAATAATGAATTTGCATCGGTATTATTTGATTCAGGGGCAGATAGAAGCTTTGTATCATTAGATTTTAAGCCGAAGATTAACTTAAAGCCCCAAAGGTTGAAAGAAGCTTATACAATAGAATTTACCAATGGCCAAGAAATTAAGGCTAGAGATATAATCATGGGTTGCACACTAAGTTTAGCCAACAAGGATTTCAGCATAGACCTCATTCCGATTGAGCTAAGAAGTTTTGATATAGTCATAGGCATGGATTGGCTATCCAAAAATCGAGCTGAAATAGTCTGTTCGGAAAAGATTATCCAAATTCCTCAAGAAGGAAGTGACTCAATTGCAATTCTAGGAAAAGAGTCAGATCGGAAAATTAGGATAGTATCATGCATGAAGATGCGGAAGTACTTAAGGAAGAACTATGTTGCATTTTTGGTGCATGTTACTGATAAGAAGGTCAAAGAGAAATGTATTGATGATTTCCCTATGGTTCGGGAGTTTCCTGATGTATTTCCCGAGGACTTACCAGGACTACCCCCGCCAAGACAAGTCGAATTCGGTATCGACTTAATCCCTGGAGCTGCCCCAGTGGCAAAAGCACCATATCRGTTGGCTCCATCAGAAATGCAAGAAATGTCAAGCCAACTCCAAGAGTTATTAGATAAGGGATTTATAAGACCAAGTTTCTCACTATGGGGTGCACCAGTTCTATTCGTCAAAAAGAAAGATGGGTCAATGCGAATGTGCATTGATTATAGGGAACTTAATAAGTTGACCATCAAGAATAGATACCCCTTTCCCAGAATCAATGATTTATTCGATCAACTCCAAGGTGCCGTATACTTTTCAAAGATCGATCTACGATCTGGATACCATCAAGTGAGAATTCGAGAGGAGGACACTCCCAAAACAACATTCAGGACCCGGTACGGTCATTACGAATTTTTGGTTATGCCATCCGGGCTAACCAATGCACCGGCAGTCTTTATGGATCTGATGAATAGAGTTTGCAGACCAGACCTGGATAAATTTGTAATTGTTTTCATAGACGACATACTAATTTATTCACAAAGCAAGAAGGATCATGAGCAACACTTGAGGATGATTTTAGAGCTACTCAGAAACCAGAAATTGTACGCAAAATTCTCCAAATGCGAATTCTGGATTCGTGAAGTACAATTTCTTGGTCACGTGGTTAATGAAAGAGGGATTCAGGTAGATCCTGCCAAGATTGAGGCCATTAGGGAATGGGAAGCCCCAAGAACCCCGACGGAAATTTGTCAATTTCTTGGTTTGGCAGGCTATTATCGGCAATTCATCGCGAACTTTTCGAAAATTGCACAACCACTCACAGCCTTAACTTAGAAAGATAAGAAGTTTTTCTGGGGAGAGAAACAGGAAGAGGCATTCGAGACCCTTAAGCAAAGACTATGTATGCACCTATCTTATCCTTACCCGAGGGTTCAGAAAACTTTGTGGCTTATTGTGATGCATCACATCAAGGCTTAGGATGTGTTCTAATGCAAAAAAGATAAGGTCATTGCATATGCCTCAAGGCAACTCAAAGTGCACGAGAAGAACTATACTATGCACGACCTAGAATTGAGAGCCATAGTATTTGCACTTAAGATATGGAGACATTACCTTTATGGTACCAAGTGCACAGTGTTCACTGATCACAAAAGCCTTCAACACATCCTCAACCAGAAGATGTTAAATATGAGGTAGAGAAGATGGGTTGAACTGCTTAGTGATTACGACTGTGAAATCAAATACCATCCCGGCAAAGCAAATGTGGTGGTCGATGCTCTGAGTAGGAAGGAAAGGAGTGAAACCAATAAGGGTGAAAGCGTTGGGAGCAATAGTAAGCACCAGTCCGAAGGCGCAAATTCTCGTGGATCAGAAAGAGGCATTAAGGAAGGAGAATTTGAAGAATGAAACTCTGCACCACATAGAGACTAAGTTTCAACTGAAATCAAATGGAGTTTATTACTTGGGAAACAAGGTTTGGATACCTAAGATTGGTAATCTTAGATCCATAATTTTGGATGAAGCCCATCGATCAAAATACTCAGTCCACCCAGGAGCGGATAAGATGTACAAGGATCTTAAGGAACACTATTGGTGGCCTGGAATAGAAAAAGACATTGCACTTCACGTAGGCAAATGTTTAACTTGTGCAATGGTCAAAGCTGAACACCAAAAACCATCCGGTCTACTTCAACAACCCGAGATTCCCCAATGGAAGTGGGAACAAATATCGATGGATTTCATCACAAAGTTACCCAAAACTGGGAAAGGGCATGATATAATCTGGGTGATCATAGATCGACTGACAAAATCTACTTATTTTCTACCGATCTAAGAAGATTATAAGATGGAGAAGCTGGCTCAGATTTACATAAATGAAATCGTTACTTGGCATGGAGTACCTATCTCCATTATCTCAGATAGGGACAGTCGATTTACATCAAGATTTTGGCAATCACTTCAAAGAGGGTTGGGTACACGTTTGGATCTAAGTACTTCATACCACCCTCAAACAGATGGACAGACGGAAAGAACAATCCAGACACTGGAAGACATGTTGTGCGCATATGCCATAGATTTTGGTGGAAGCTGAGATATGCACCTTCCGTTAGTCGAATTTGCATACAACAACAGCTACCATGCCAGTATTCAGTGTGCGCCTTATGAAGCATTATATGGTCACAAGTGCAGATCTCCACTTAGTTGGCTGGAGATTGGCGATCAACAATTAACTAGACTTGATGTCATCCAGGAGACTACTTACAAGTTAGTAATTATCAAGGATCGACTCAAGGCTGCAAGAGATCGCCAGAAAAGTTATGCTGATAATAGGAGGAGACCATTAGAATTTCAAAAAGGAGATAAAGTATTCTTAAAGGTATCACCATGGAAGGGAATAATGCGCTTTGGGAAAAAGGGAAAATTGGGTCTCCGATATATTGGTCCATTTGAAATAGCCGAGAGAATTGGACCAGTGGCATATAAGTTGAAACTGCCACAAGAGTTGAACGCTATTCATGATACATTTCATGTGTCAAATCTCAGGAAGTGCTCAACCGATGAAACTCTGGTCATGCCATTGGGAGATGTGCAAATTAGCAAACATATGCGCTTCATTGAAAAACCAACAGAAATCAGGGATAGAATAGTCAAGCAGTTGAGGCATAGCAAAATTGCAATTGTATGGACTTCAAGGCATGGACCGGAGTACACGTGGGAAAGAGAGGATTTTATGAAAAGCAAGTACCCCCACTTGTTCTCAATCGAGTCCAAAGTTAAAGGCTGACGAATAAATTTCGGGACAAAATTTTTCTGACTTGGGGAGACTGTGACATCCGTCATTTTTGAGCATCAGGTTAGCACCTTTGTAGGATACCTATATTTAGAGCTATATTTATTTAGGATCTAGTCATGATTGATTGGAATTCATCTGGCTTAGTTCCCAAAGTATAGTTCAGTGAACTTTGTTTCGACGAGTAGCGGATAAAGTTAACTTATGTAATGCCAAAATATATTAACAAATGCTCCAAAGATAATAAATTTGATATTATAAAGTCCAAATTAAAATATTAAAGTCTCATTTGAATGTCCAAATAATTTACCAAAAATATGAAACTTGGATCTAACAATGATACCTTTATAAATTTTTGACAAATTGTATTTTGTCATAAATTTAAAATGGGCTTTATTTTTTTTTTTAAGGAAAATAAAATCTTTTTGGGCTTGGGCCTTAAAAGACCAGCCTATTTCTTTCCTTTAAAACCTACATATAAATACCCCACTTCATTTGAAAATTCTCATTTTTATCCTTATTTTAGCAAAAGAAACCTTTCTTCTCCCTAATCTCTCTCTTTCTAAATCTGAGTTCGTCTTCAAGAAATCTTTACAAATCTATCAATCTTGAAGAATATTCAAGATTTCAAGCCTAGTTATTTTATCCTTATGTAATAATAAAGATTCTTGCATTTCTACATCTACTTCTCGTTCTAGTAACTAAAAATTTCTAGAGAAATTCAAAAAGGGGAGATTATACATCACAGACATTTAAATGTCTCCAAAATGATGATAATCTATGAGCCACGAACTTTGAACTCTATGAAAGAAGGAGAAAACCACATTGCATGTGGTATTTAATCACGAAAGAAGACAGTTTGAAAACTGACTGATTCTGTTAGCACTCTCGCCAACTGTATCTTTCGAAATAAAAGACCTAATGTTTTGACTTCTCTTCTAAATTGTATTTTGATGCAACTAATCTCTCTCAAAAATATTACGTCTTGAACTTTCAAGTTCTTGACACATGGTTTTGATGCAAAAAGAGCTTTGCTGACAGAGCTCTGCATGCATCTTAAATCGGTTAAATCTTCTTTAAAACTCGTTAAAAATGAGTGAATCTTCTTTTAGAAGCTAGCTTAATGGGTTAGCTTTAAAATAATTTAAAATCCTTGGAAAATAATGAGTTTAGACCCTCCAAAATGGCCGTCGTTCGTGGAGTGTGCAATCTGTTTTGGGGGCTGTGTCATTGAAAAGGGGTAGGGTAATGATGATTACCTTAAACCCATCCAAAACTCTTGAAATTTGGGAAAAGTCTGTTTAACTCCCTTTTATGGTAGATATAAAATTTGGACATAAAAAGAGTTGTAGAAGGTTCCTTTTTGGCAATGATTTGTGAGAACAAAATGTCAGATTTAGAATTTATATTTTGTCCAAATGGCAGCTTTATGCGCAAAGGAATTGATTATATATATATATATATACATTTCTAGACTATTTTCAGAGCAAATAAAATAAGTATCAACTTTAATTCATAAAACTCATTGGCATTACATAAGATATGATTTGACTTTATCTTTGTCAAGAACCTATAGATGATCTAATTTCCAATGATTGGACTGCTTAGGAAGGTTAGGGCAGGACGTGTAGAGCTTCAGACGTCATCTCCTTGGATATTCATCGGCAAACTTGTGAGTTTTCACGACCCCATTTTTAATGCTTTTTGTTTATTTAAACTAGGGAAAAAGCATGAAGTTATGCAAACTATACTATTTATTTATGAAACCATCGGACTAAAGAACTGTTTAGTCGATGCTTTGCTTAAAACCTTTGGGCTAAAAAACTGTTTAGTTGATGCTTTGCTTAAAACCTTTGGGCTAAAGAACTGTTTAGTCAAAACCGTTGGACTAAAGAACTGTTTAGTCAAAACCGTTGGACTAAAGAACTGTTTAGTCAAGTTTTGTTTATGTCATGAAATATTGACTGTTTTGCACTATGATATAAATGCTAAATTGATGTGATTGGGAGTATGTTTCCAAATAAAGTCCCCATCCGTAAACTCTACTTGTTAACTCGAGCATGTCCCCGGGCCGTGGTAATTGTGGATAGCCGCTATTGTGTTGACAGTCCCACCCAGAAAGGGGTGCACGTTACCTATGTTTTATTGGTCTAATCATGTGGAAATTTGGACCACCGCTGAATTAGTACTATTACGAACTGTGGGACCTAAGTGAGTGTACGGGCTACTTATGGTCGTTCGTAAAATAATGGGGCACATTGGTCAGGAAGGACTCAGTAGCGTCTCAAGTTTCTAAACATCGTTATGGATTTACATTTATTATGTGCAAAAGTTGTGTATAGTTTTGCAAGAAATAATTTATGCATTGTAACGTTTTATGCATGTGAAAACCCGTGAACTCACCAACTCTTTGTAGTTGACTTGTTTTATGTTTCATGCTTTTCAGGAAGTAAGTAAGAAATGAAGTTTTTGGGGCATGTTTGTGGCAATACCGATTAAGATCACCATTGAAGTTTTTGTAAAGAAGTACTTTATTTCCATCTTAGTTATGGATGTTAAATTTGAACTTTTGTAAAACATGAATGGTGTTATTTATTATCTGTTGCTGTGACTCGCTTACCTGTTACATCTTGTGTTTCCGCTTTAACGGGGTGTGACATATGCTTTTTTGGCGAACAAGGATTGATCGTCCATGGGGAATAGAGCGTGGGCTCTGTATGAATGGAACCTTCACCCTTGAGTAAGAGCTCTGGTTCTTGATCTTCTACATGAGAGCTCTTAGTCCAGACCGCTTCAATAGACTAAGTCCTATTTGACTAGAGTAAGAGACTTCTTACTTACACTTTCATAGGTTGGGGTCTAACAATAATGACATTAATTCGGTTCTTTGGTCATGCTGAGGATAATGGGCCATGTTCTCCTTCCTGAGTCTAACTGGGTCACAATTGCACAAGATAGATCATACTGATTATGATTAGACCTTAATCGGTCCAATTGAGGAAGAACGGGCCTTATTGGACGTCAACGGGTCCTAATTGGGTTATAATGGTACTAAATGTGTCATAACTGGTTTATTTCACCTTAACGACTCTAATCGGTAGAAACTAGCACAAAACGGGTCATTATGAGTCTCCTTACACCTTACTGGGTCTTTTTTGTCTTTTTGGATGTAATGGACCTATTTCTTCTTCACGAGTCAAGTTGGCACATATGGGAACTAACATGGTCATAGTAGTTTGATTCGATCTTAATTGACCTATTAGAGCTAGAACAAGTCTTAGTTAGTGGGTATAATAGGCCCATACTCCGTAACAAGTTTAATTGGGTCATAACGACATTAAACGTTTCAAAACGAGCCTGGTTAGACATTAATCAATCAAATTAAGGTAGAACTGGTCTTAGTAGCCCTGAATACCTAAATGGGCCCTTTTGGTGAGAGTGTGTATAATGGGCCTATTTCTCCTTAATGGGTCTAATTGGGTCACAAGGGCACTAGATGGGTCATCATGAGTTTGCTTTGACCTTAATTGGTCTAATGGAGTGGCTGTTATTGGTCCTTAATCCTCTTTGGTCTCAGTCGATGTGATGGGACTAATTTTTCTTAACGAGTCTAATCAGCACTAAATGGGTAATAATGAGTCTGATCAGACATTAATTGGCCGAACTGAGGTAGAGAGGGTCTAGGTGGTCCTTAATGGGCCCTTTAGGTATTAGGGGTGTAACGGGCATATTTCTCGTTAACGAGTCTAATTGGGTCATAATGGCTCTAAATAGGTCATAATGAGTCTCATGATACCTTAACCGGTCCTTTTGGTCATGCTGAGGATAGTGGGCCATTTTCTCCTTCCTGAGTCTAACTAGGTCAGAATGGCACAAGATAGATCATACTGATTCTAATTAGACCTTGACGGTCTAATTGAGGAAGAACGAGTCTTATTGGACGTTAACGGGTCCTTTTGTTCTTAACCGGTGTAATGGGCGTATTTCTCCGTAATGAGTCTAATTCGCACTAAATGGGTCATAATGAGTCTGATTAGACATTAGCTGGTCTAACTGAGGCACATCAATTCCAAGTGGTCCTTAATTAGCCGTTGGTGTTAGTTGGTATAATCTTTCCTTAAGGAATCAAATTGGTTCATAATGAGTCTTGTTAGACCATAATAGGGCCTTTTTGTTTATGATGGGTATAACGTGCCAACTTCTGCTTAATGAGTCTAATTGGCTCAAAATGGTACTAGATAGATAATAACGATTCTGATTACACCTTAATTTGTCTAAGTGAGGAAGAGCGGGTCTTGTTGGACATTAATGGGTCGTTTTGGTCTCGGTCGGTGTAATGAGCCTAATTCTCCTTAAATAGTCTAATTTGCACTAAATGGTCAAAATGAATCTGATGAGATATTAATCGGTCATTTTGGTGTTAGTTGGTAAATTTGACCTATCTCTTCTCTACAGGTCTAATTCGGTTATAATGGCACTAAATATGTCATATTGAGTTTTATTAGATCGTAATTATTCTAATTGAGATAGAGTTGGTCTTAGGGTCCTAAATGGTTCCTTTTGGTCTTGATAAGTGTAATTGGTCTATTTCACCTTTGCGAGTCTAACTGCGACAAAATAGGACAAAATGGGTCATAATAAGTCTCCTCAGACCTCCATGGTTATTTATGGTCTTCTTAGATGTGATGGGCCTCTTTCACCTTAAATATGCACTAATCATAATGACTCTGATTAGAAACTAATGGGTCAATTTTGGTCTAAGTAGCAATATTTGGCCTATTTCTCCTCCACAGGTCTAATTGGGTTATAATGGTACTAAATGTGCATAACTAGTTTATTTCACCTTAACGAGTCTAATCGGTACAAACTAGCACAAAACATGTCCTTATGAGTCTCCTCGGACCTTACAGGGTCTTTTTTTTTGTCTTGGTGGATGTAATGGACCTATTTCTTCTTCACGAGTCAAGTTGGCACATATGGGAACTATCATGGTCATAGTAGTATGATTTGATCTTAATTGACCTATTAGAGCTAGAACAAGTTTTAGTTAGTGGGTATTATGGGCCCATACTCCTTAACGAGTTCAATTCGGTCATAACAACATTAATCGAACAAATTGAGGTAGAACGGGTCTTAGTGGCCCTGAATGGGCCATTTTCTCTTTCATGAGTCAAATTGGGTCAGAATGGCCGTAAATGGGTCATAATGAGTCTAATTAGATGTGACATCCCGTCACTTCTGAGCTTCAGGTTAGCACCTCATTGCAGATTCTATAATTAGAAATTATATTTCTCTAGGATCTAGTCTTAAGTGATTAGAACCTTCCTAGTATTAGCTCCCAAATTTTGTTGGGAAGGTCGCTCTTTGGTAGGAGATCAGATAAAGTTATCTTATGCAATGCTAAATATTTTTGAAAATGCTCTAGATAAAAATAAAGTTGATGTTATGAGTTTTCCTTAAATTAAATTGCAAAAGTTCCATTTGAATGTCCACTTGTTTTATCAAAAGATGGAGTTTTGGGTTTTATAAAGCTATTTTATTTTGGGTAAAGGTTTTAGTGGGCTTATTCTTTTGGGAAACTAAAGGTTTTATTCGTTTTGGGCCTTGTTGGCCAGCCCATTCAYTTTATTTAAATCCTCATATAAATACCCCTCATCCATGAAGAACTCCCATTTGTATGAATCGTCTGCTTGAAATTTCTCTAAACATTCTCTCTCTCTAAAAACCAAACACTCTCTAGTTGATTTCACCTTCGTGCAAGTCTTTTGAAATTCTTTCTCAATCTTGAAGATCCTCCAAGACTTCAARAARAAGGTATRATAYTAATTATCTTACTTTTGTAAAACCTCTTGAGTTTGCATCCTCCTTCTTCTTTTTCGATCTTGTGTTTAATTTTCTGGAAATTATATAAAGGGGATATTATTCATCCAAGGCATGAAAACGTCTTCCAAGAAGATAATAATCTATGATCCATGTGTTTAAAACTCCTAAGTAGGGAGGGAAAAACTCATTGCATGTGAAGTTTTAAACCGCAAAGCTGTGTTTTAAAGTGAAAAATCTTGCATGCATCTTTAAACTACCTTACCTTCTTCGAAAACTCGATGGAGTTGGGAAAGATTCATCCTTGGAAATTTAAATTTATTTTTGCTATTTTGGAAATGGTGATTTCCTTTGGAAAATGATAAGTTCGACCCCAAATAATTGCCGCTCGGTGAACGTGCAATCTGTTTCGGGGGCTGTGTAACTCAAGGATTGTAGTGTAATGATGAGGAATTTAAACCTCTCTAATCCTTCTTGATATTTGGGTTAGTCGGCTGACCTCATGATTTTATATGATGTGACAAGTTAGATAAAATGACTTTTGGAAGGTTCCTATTTTTTTTAGAGTCTTGTGTACCTAATTCTCCTTCACAAGTCAAATTGGCACATATGGGAACTAAAATGGTCATAGTAGTCTGATTTGATCTTAATTGACCTATTAGAGCATGAACAATTCTTAGTTAGTGGGTATAATGGGCCCATACTCCTTAACGAGTTTAATTGGGTCATAACGACATTAAAGGTTTCAAACTGAGTCTGGTTAGACATTAATCAATCAAATTGAAGTAGAAAGGGTCTTAGTGGCCTTGAATGGGCCAATTTCTCTTTCATGAGTCAAATTGGGTCAGAATGACACTAAATGGCTCATAATGAGTTTCATTAGACCTAAATGGGCCCTTTTGGTCTGAGTGTGTGTTGATCCTCTCTCTTAGTGATTTGATGATAATCCCTTTTCACTTATACATTGTATTTATGTTTCTGTCTTTTCAATTCCAGCGATCATCACTGAGTCTGTTCAATGATCGCTGAAGAACTTGTATTATAATACAATCAGGGACAGTGATACTTCAAGAAGACAACACTCACACCAAAGAACCTTCAACTAATGTCGAAGATTGAAACTGAAGATTAGAGACTGGCGAGTACGTGATCTGAAGCGGTACTCAGTGATTACAAGCTTGTCTACATATGTGTGAAGACTACTCAAGCCTCAGCGAATACTAAAGAGACCTCCAGGTTATTCCAGCATTTGGTGATCAAAGGAAGCTTGCCAAGCACGATTGTTGTTGTCTTGTCCTTATGCACACAAAGGACAAACCCATACCCTTTCTAAATGTTGGTACGGTACGGAGCCGACTAGTTGACTCTATTGTCCACCAACTTTAGGTAAGGATGTCTGCTCATGAATAGTCTTTTTTGTACTATTCACAGTAGCAAAGGACAAGTCTTCCTCTTAAGGATTGACACGCACTCTAACCCTACCATATTGCATTAAATGAGCATTTAATGCAATGGGTATAAATATAAGTGTTTCTTCTCCATGCAGAGTGCGTGCAACTCACTCTCATAACCTAATTCTTACTTTGAGCATTCTATAGCTTAAGCAAAAGAACTTTTCTTTACATCATTTCTTTTCTCATTTGCTAAGAATCCATGTGTAACCAAAGATTGTTTAGATAGGTTTTCTTACATTATCTTTCCGCAAACAGTCTTGTAAAATTTGTATTGATCCTCTCTATCAATATACATTTTAAATTAGAAAATATTGTGTTTCTATTCATCCCCCCCTTTTACAAACTGTTTTACTTATCTTGTAGACCTCGAGGGACCAACAGTGTGTATAATAGGCCTATTTCTTCATAATGGGTCTAATTGGGTCACAAGGGCACTAGATGGGTCATAATGAGTTTGATTAGACCTTAATTGGTCTAATGGAGCGGGTGTTATTGGTTCTTAATCTTTTTGGTCTTAGTCGATGTAATGGGACTAATTTTCCTTAACGAGTCTAATCAGCACTATATGGGTCATAATGAGTCTAATTAGACATTAATTGGTCGAACTGAGGTAGAGAGGATCTAGGTGGTCCTTGATGGGCCCTTTAGGTATTAGGGATATAATGGACATATTTCTCCTTAACGAGTCTAATTGGGTCTTAATGGCACTAAATAGGTCATAATGAGTCTCATTAGACCTTAACTAGTCCTTTTGGTCATGCTGACGATAGTGGGGGATTTTCTCCTTTCTGAGTCTAACTGGGTCACAATGGCACAAGATAGATCATACTGATTCTGATTAGACCTTAATCGGTCTAATTGAGGAAGAGCGGGTCTTATTGGATGTTAACGGGTCCTTTTGTTCTTAACCGGTGTAATGGACTTAATTCTTCGTATTGAGTCTAATTCGCACTAAATGGGTCATAATGAGTCTGATAAGACATTAGCTGGTCAAATTGAGGCATAGCGATTCTAAGTGGTCCTTAATTGCCATTTGGTATTAGTTGGTATAATGGGCGTATCTTTCCTTATGGAATCGAATTGGTTCATAATGAGTCTTGTTAGACCTTAACAGGTCCTTTTGGTTATTCTGGGGATAACGGGCCAATTTCTCCTTAATGAGTTTAATTGGCTCAATGGCGCTAGATAGATCATAACGTTTCTGATTAGACCTTAATCTGTCTAAGTGATGAAGAGCGGGTCTTTTTTTTGAAAGGAAATCCGTGCAAATTTATAAAAACCATAGCGAAAATACAAAGTTTAGGCATAAAGCCACAGCCAACCAAACAGAAAAGGAAAGAACTTGGTCACCACACCGTACCAAGCCACAAAGAGCCAAAAAGAACAAAGCCCAACAGTCAAGAACAAACTACAAAAAAGAAAAAAAGGAGCTTAAACCAGAGAAAAGCCCCCTTAACCACCCTCTTAAACCCACCAAACAAAAATTCACCCCTCATCTATACCGCCAACCCTCACAACCCGTCTCTCCTTCCAAGCTGCATGAATAGAAATTTTGCTCTTAATTTCCTTAACAAGAAGCACAGCCATACGTTGATTCTCACTAAAGAGTCTTCTATTTTGCTCCTGCCATATATAGTAGACCGAGGCCGCAAGGGCTAGTCCGGCATTAACCGTTTAGGCAATCTCCTCGTATCCGATATAACCTCCATGATACGGTCCCAAGAATCTGGCATACTCATCCAATCCACTTCTTGCAAAATACTTTTCTAGACCTCTTTTGAAAAAGTACACTGGAAAAAAATATGGATATGACTATCCATGCAATTTTTACACAATGAACATTCCAAATCTTGAGGCTCATGTTTCCATAGCATACGATCTTGAGTAGGAAGACGGCGATGACAAGCAAGCCATAGACAGAAAGCATGCTTTGGGATATGGCCCAGGAACCAAACCGAACTATACCAAGGCATAGTCGGGTAGGTCCCATCCAGAGAAGACCAAGTTGTACTAACCATGAACTCCACACCGGAGTTATGATTATCAACCACCCATAATACTCTATTTCGAACTAAATCATGCAAGGACGGCAAAGGAATATTAGCAAGCACAACATACCTGAGACACCAATCAGCCGGCCAACCCCATCCAGACTTCGAATAAGCTCCCGAACCGAAGTGATAGTCGAGAATCCACTTGAATGAACGAATCTGTAGGAAATGAAGGAAGATAGATGTCCACAGGAGAGCCAATTATCTTCCCAAGTGTTAGAATCCCTTCCATCACCAATCTGGTAGATCAGAAACCGCCGCAAATGAGGACATAAATCCAACAACTTTCGCAGAACCCACGACCAATTAGAGCTTTTTCGAGCCACCCAGAAGTGCGTAGATCTAAGGTTGTTCCGATACACCCATCTCACCCACAACGAGTCACGGTGCCTCACGATGTCCCATATATGTTTAGCAAGTAATGCCCGATTCCATGTTACCAAACACTTAAGCCCGAGACCTCCACTCTTAAGAGGCCGAGACACTACATCCCAAGTTAACCTGCACCTTCCTCTAGAATCATACCTTGGAGACCAAACAAAATTCCGGAAAAGGGCTTCAATATCATGAATAATCCCAGATGGAAACAAGAACATCGACATCCAATATAGTTGCAAAGATTGAAGGACCGAAATAATAAGTTGTCTCCTCCCTCCAAAGGAAAGGAACTTTACCTTCCAATTAAGAATTCTACCCTTAATCTTAGCAACCAAAGGACCATAATCAACTGATTTCAAGCAGGTATGAGATAAAGGAACTCCCAAGTACCGAAAAGGGAAAGAACCTAGTTTGAAAGGGAGACAAGCGAGAATAGCCTCCTTAATATTAGGAGGGACATTCCCGGAGGGACATTCCCAAATAAAAATCTCACTCTTTTCAAGACTTGGCGCTAAACCCGAACGATGAAATAGAGAAGAGCCTTCTTAAGAACCTCAACCGACTGAAGATCGTCGACAAAGCAAAAGTGTGTTATACGTCACAACCTCTATGATACCCAAAGTTGCTAGCTTCCCGAATACATTGCTTAAGAATCATAGAAAACCCCTTCATCACAATCGTAAAAAGATAAGGGGATAACGGATCCCCTTGTCTTATATCCCCCTTCCCCCACGAAAAAAACCATATGTATCACCATTTACTGCTATCGAAAAAAAGTAGTAGAAACCATCTCCTTTATCCATTTTATCAGAACCGGGTGGAAACCAAGTCCCTGCAGCATGTTGAGAAGAAACTGCCAATCCACGGTGTCATAAGCCTTCTTAATACCAATTTTGAACGCGCATCTAGGAGGCCCCTCCCTTTTTTGGTAACCCGACACCAGCTCATGAGCCATAAGAATATTATCAGTAATCTGCCTCCCTGGAATAAAGGCCGATTGAGCACCATCAATTAAAAAATTCAAATGACCTTTCATTCTATTTCGATGATTTTACTTATGTATTTATAAAGCACTGTACAACAAGCTAGTCGGTAATTTGAAATTACGTGCATTAACAGATTTAGGGATAAGACAAATAAGCGTATGGTTTAATTCTTTCGGAAGATTACCTATATAAAATAAATTGTGAATTGCAACCTCCTCATCACAACCATAATTTCCCAAGAAGCTTTGAAGAAACGAGAAGAGTAGCCATCTGAACCTGGAGCTTTGTTGCTACCAATATTGAACATAGCAGATTTGATCTCCTCAATTGAAATAGGCCTAATCATATGATTAGCTTCAGATAACGAAAGCATCTGAGAAAACTGATCATCCGACATAAACGGAGCAATTAAATCATCCTGCACACCAAGAAACCCCTTAAAATAATCCATAAATACAGTAGGGACATCCTCCCCATACATAATTGCCTTGGCTAGTGCAAACAGATTGGATAAAATTAGCATCACGCCTTTCTTTAATCACACTATAGAATTTAGTGTTCAAATCACCCTCATTCAACCATTTAACTTTTGCTCTCTGCTTAGCCGCACATTCCTCATCCCAGCAAGCTTTTTGATAAGCAAGCCGGAGATGGTGAAGATCAAATCCCAATTCCATATTAGAGGGTTCATTATCCACCGCCACCTGGATCACATCTAATTTTGATTTAAAAAAAGAAACCCAGTCCGAGAGATTGCCATAGGAGTTTTGGAGCTTTCATAAAGGGGTATTGAGCGCTTTCAAATGACTTGTCTCACGAAACATGAACGATCCCTCTACATGTTTTGACCATTCATCTTTCACCACCTACAAAAAAGACGGGTGCTCCACCAAGAAATTATCAAATTTAAAACCCCAAATCTTTTTCCGCGTGCCACCTTTAAAAGATAAACCAGATGGAAGAAAGTGGACATCGGCATCATGGAACATATTAGTAAACTCAATATTAGCCAACAACCTATCTAGCTAGCGCTTAATACCCCCCTCTTCATTCGGCTTTTGGTTCCATGAGAAATGGATACCCGTATAATGTAAGTCAAACACCTCCATATCCTCCACACAAGCATAGAATTCAGACATATCAGCATTTCTACGAGAGGAACCCCCAAAACTGTCATGAGGAAACAACATAACGTTAAAATCACCCATAATGGTCCAAGGTTTAGATCCCAACAGGACTTTGAATTTTCGGAGTCCCAACCATAAATCCCACCTTTTATTGCTATTATTAGCCCCATAAACAATAGAGAGGAAGATCGGATCTTGAACCCCCCGAAAATTTTGTTCACAATTCAAGAATTGCTCATGAACCTCAAGAATCATGACATCTAAAACCTGTAAGTCCCAAGCAAGGATTAGACGGGTACCAAACTCACACGACATCTTATTAGAAAGCCAAGACCAATGTTCAAAAGTTCAAGCACAAACATTCTCTAAGGACTCCTTGGAAACATGGGACTCCATAATTGCACACAAACTTAAACCGTTGCAATGAATAAAAATTCCTTACCTTCTTTTGCTTGACCAGGGAATTTAGTCATTGGATGTTCCAAGATGCGAATTTTAACATGATGAAGCATTTGGTACCTCCTCCCCTTGATCCCTTGATTCCGCAAGCATTGTACTCCAATCAATCTCCTTATTTTTAGGCACATTGATACCTCCATGATCTTCCTCCCCCCTCCCCCCCGGTACTCTCTAATGGCCTGAATCTGTTTGAAATTGCCATCGAATCAATCAAAGTCCCTCTCCGAGCCAACCAAAAAGACTTAACAACAGAGGCTAGAAGAGGGGATGTTTTAACATTTGAGGATTGTTTAAGAACATTCCCAGAAGCCACATGCTTAGAATCCCCTTGTTTACCATTACCTGATCCCTTTGGTTTAGATTTCATAGATTGGCTGGTTTGTCCAGATGAATCTTCTTCTATCAGTTCCACAATCGGTTCCACAGACGGTTTCATGCTAAGAGAGCATGATTCCATATTATTGGCCGGAACAGGTCTTGACGTACCAGCTTTCACATTAGAGCTTTTAGAACGAAGATTTGAAGGTTAAGGATTGCTATTTGATTTGGCCCTCCATTGACTTTTTTCCACCCTTATGAACCCATCCAAATCCTTCTTACCATCAGCCTGCTTTCCTTTAAGATTAACAGCCTTAACATACGAAGATGATTTATGCCCGAACACATGAAAATGGGAGCACTAAAGTGGCTCCCAAATGTATTCCACCTGTATTTTAACTTTTTCATCCTCCCCTCCATTAAGGTTTGGAATCACAACCTCCACTTGACATTTAAGCTCCTCTACAACCCACACCTCAATCAAGACTTTAGCGAACCCCAGACGACGCACGCCTTATCACACATAGCCGCCGTAAAAGAATCCATTTGTTTTGGTACACCCATAGCACTTGCAATTCGGCTAACTCCCTCCTTATTAAACGCCACCAATGGGATATTGTGCAACTTCACCCACGAAGGACAAGACTTGTGCTCTGGTTTTCGTAAACCCTTGGTTGGATCCCAATGATAGACAAACAATGGCACCCCTCGTATCATTAATGGCCGGGCCTCAATCACCTTATCACATCCTCCTTCATCATTAAATCTAAAGAAGAAAATTATGTTCTCGTTCATCATCGTGTCTGTATACCCATTTTACCCCATGCAGCCTTAATAAATTTTTGCACTAGGGAAAAATGTATGCGTGGACCCAAAAAGTAACCATAAAGAACCGAATTATAGAACTTAACAGCCTCCGTGGCCATTTCAATAGGAGTCTTCACACTCACTTGACTTTTATCAGCAAGAGGGTAAAAATTCAGATTCGTGGCCACCGAACAGCCAACCGCTTTAGCGAAATTAAGTTTCCCATTAACCATCCATTCCTTACCAACAACTTAACCACCACCCAAACCTTCCTCTAGAGATGAAAGTCTCTCAAATACAGAAACCCTAGCAGATTCTGCATGCATGGGCTCAATTTCATCAACCGTTCCTATACCACGTGTTAAGAAGCCGTGGTGCTGAAACCTTCTTTAAGTGACCTTAATAGAATAGACAAAGACCCCAGAAGCCAAGGTGCTTAATATCTATCAAGGAAACTCACGAAAAGCAACGAAGACCACAGAAACACTCAACATGTGACAAGAAACAGAAAATGAAAAGAAAACAACAGCAAACACCAAACCACGAGGAATAACTAGCAGCAAAAATTCCAAACTAAAACTAAGCAGGCACAGGACCAGCGCACCCCTCAAAGGAAACAACAAGAAATAACAATTAAAAGCTACGGCGTACTTTAAGATCAAATTATCTAAACAACAAGCAACCGGGGACCGAACAGCAACACAGGAATCTAAAGCGAGCCAGAAAGAAGCAGAAAATAGCACATAAAATCACGACGAAACTACAAAAAACCACAGCAAAGACTAAAACCAAACCTGCCCCTTTGAACAAGCAGCGATCAAAGAAGAGAGAGCAGCCAAAAACAACAGCAGCGAAGGAGCAGTAAGCGAGCAGAATAAAAAATAGTCGGCCAAAGGGTTCAAACACAGCCACATCGCAAAACCAGAACCCTAACTCATCGACCAGGCTTCCAACCAACAACAACACAGAAACCCTTTAAACCAACAGCGACACAGAAACCCTTTAAACCAATAGAAAATAGCTCGGACCGAAGCCAGCAACAACTCAAGAAGAAAGAATCACAAAAAAGAGGCCAAAAAAAGCCCGACGACCAAGACAAGCCGACCAAAGAACAGCAGAAACGGAAGCCCGAACAGAAACACAATCAGATCAAACAGCTAACCTTGCGATCAACCAAATGAGAGGAAAAATGCAGCCTAGGATGCCAGCAGCACAGAAGCAAGACAGCACAAAATGCACCCAAGCAGCAATACTCAGCAGCAGCAACGAACGCAAGAACAAACTGCAGCCAACGAGAAACCAAATACAAAGAAAAGCACGACCAGCTCAAATAAAGAGGATAAGAGCGGATTCAACCCAATGAGGCAAGGCAGCCACGGAACACTCGATTCCAACAGCAGCCGCAAAGCGAGAATAGCCGATGTCAAACCCTAGAAAACCCTAGCAGAGACTTTCCAAAACTGAGGGAAAATCAGAACAACGAATAAACCAACAACAAAAAAAACCAGAATACAGGAGTGATCTTAGACAAAAAGCAGCCAAAAGGAGACCCGAAAAGACGCAACCAGATCATATGAAGAAACAAGCACTGTTCCAAAGCTATGAAGCAAGACCGCCACGGAAACATAGCACCAGTAGTAGGCACAAAACTGTAACCGAACCCAAGAAGAACCAGATCTGGAAACCGAAAGCACGAACACAACAAATGGAACAAGGATTATTCCAACACAGATACAATCGAAGCAAAATGAACAACCATGAACTCGATCCAATACCACTATAGAATAAATAAAAGGAACAAGAAAACCCTAAAAAATCTAGGAGAAACAATCGATCAAAAGCATGCAATCAAATTCAAACGAGCAAGATCCAACGTTCAAAGAGCTTCATCATGATCGCCAAAACCTAGAGAGCAAAAGTCAAAGTTGGTCAATGTGGGTAGTTTGATGGTCATTCCTTGGCATGTGGTTTAAGGAAGAGCGGGTCTTGCTGGACATTAATGGGTCCTTTTGTTCTTAGTCGGTGTAATGGGTCTAATTCTCCTTAAATAGTCTAGTTGGCACTAAATGGGTCAAAATGAATCTGATCAGATACTAATGGGTCATTTTCGTGTTATTTTAAGGGAAACCAGACAAATTTTTAAACCACAGAGAAAATAGACAAGAGTCAGGCAAAAAGCCACAACCAAAGCCAAACGACAAAACAAAAGAGCTTGGACAACACACGTACCAAGCCATAATAAGCCAGAAAGTACAAAGCCCAACAAAAAAAATACAAACAGCAAAACAGGATCAAAAGTAGCCTTAACCAAAGGAAAAACCCGTCAACAACCCTCCAATGCCCACCAAGCAAAAGGTCATGCCCCCTTTGTAATGTCAATCCTCTCAACCTTGTTCCCCTTCCAAGTCGCACGAATACAAATTTTGCTCTTTATTTTCTTGATAAGTTGTAAAGCCGTTCGTCTTTGATCATTGAACAATCGTCTATTCCGCTCCTGCCAAAGATATTAGACCGAGGCCGCAAGCGCAAGTTTTTGAATTAACCTTGTAGGCGACCTCCTCGTATCCGAAATTACTCCCATAATTTGATCCCAAGAATCTGGGTCATTTTGGTGTTGGTGGGTATATTTGGCCTATTTCTTCTCAACAGGTCTAATAAGGTCATAATGGCACTAAATATGTCATATTGAGTTTTATTAGATCATAATTACTCTAATTGAGATAGAGTAGGTCTTAGGGTCCTAAATGGGTCCCTTAGGTCTTAATACCTGTAATTGGTCTATTTCACCTTTGTGATTTTAATTGCGACAAAACAGGACAGAATGGGTCATAATAAGTCTCCTCGGACCTTAATGGTTCTTTCTGGTCTTCTTAGATGTGATGGGTCTCTTTTTCTTTAAATAGGCACTAATGAGTCTGATTAGAAATTAATGGGTCATTTTGGTCTTAGTGGGAATATTTGGCCTATTTCTCCTCCACATGTCTAATTGGGTTATAATGGTACTAAATGTGTCTTAATTGGTTTATTTCACCTTATCGAGTCTAATTGGTACAAACTAGCACAAAACGGGTCATTATGAGTCTCCTCAGACCTTATTGGGTCTTTTTGGTCTTGCTGGATATAATGGACCTAGTTCTCCTTCACGAGTCAAATTGGCACATATGGGAACTAAAATGGTCATAATAGTTTGATTTGATCTTAATTGACTTTATTAGAGCTAGAACAAGTTTTAGTTGGTGGGTATAGTGGGCCTATACTCCTTAACAAGTTTAATTGGGTCATAACGACATTCAACGTTTCACAATGAGTCAGTTAGACATTAATCGATCAAATTGAGGTAGAATAGCTCGTAGTGGTCCTGAATGGGCCAATAAGCCTGATTAGACAAAAATTGGCCCTTTTAGTTTGAGTAGGTATAATGGGCTGATTTCTCCTTAACGGGTCTAATTGGGTCACAAGGGCACTAGATGGGTCATAATGAGTCTGATTAGAGATTAATTAGTCAAACTGAGGTAGAGAGGGTCTACATGGTCCTTAATGGGCCCTTTAGGTATTTGGGGTATAGTCGACATATTTCTCCTAAACGAGTCTAAATTGGTCATAATGGCACTAAATGGGTCATAATGAGTCTCATTAGACCTTAACTGGTCCTTTTGGTCATGTTGAGGATAGTGGGCCAATTTCTCCTTCCAAAATCTAATTGGGTCACAATGGCACAAGATAAATCATAGTGATTTTGATTAGACCTTAATCGGTCTAATTGAGAAAGAGCGGGTCTTATTGGACGTTAACGGGTCCTTTTGTTCTAAACCGGTGTAATGGGCCTAATTCTCCTTATTGAGGCTAATGCGCACTAAATAGGTCATAATGAGTCTGATTAGACATTAATTGGTTAAATTAAGGTATAGCGATTCTAAGTGGTCCTTAATTGGCCTATGGTATAGTTGGTTTAATGGGCATATTTCTTTCTTAAGGAATCGAATTGGGTCATGATGGCAGTAAATGGGTCATAATGAGTGTTGTTAGACCTTAACAGGTCCTTTTGGTTATGGTGAGGATAACGGGCCAATTTCTCCTTAATGAGTCTATTTGGCTTACAATGGCACCAGATAGATTAGAAAGATTCTGATTAGACTAAGATCGGTCTAAGTGAGGAAGGGTGGGTCTTGTTGGACATTTATGGGTCCTTTTGGTCTCGATCGGTGTAATGGGCCTAATTCTCCTTAAATAGTCTATTGGCAATAAATGGGTCAAAATGATTATGACTAGACATTAATGGGTCATTTTGGTGTTAGTGGTATATTTGGCCTATTTCTTCTCAACAGGTCTGTCTAATTGGGTCATAATGGAACTAAATATGTCATATAGAGTTTTATTAGATCGTAATTACTCTAGTTGAGATAGAGTAGGTCTTAGGGTCCTAAATGGGTCCTTTTGGTCTTAATAGGTGTAATTGGTCTATTTTACCTTTGTGAGTCTAATTGCGACAAAACAGGACTGAATGGGTCATAATGAGTGTCCTCGAACCATAATGGTTCTTTCTGGTCTCCTTAGATGTGATGGGCCTCTCTCTCCTTAACGAGTCTAATAGGCACTAAATACGTCATAATGAGTCTTATTAGAAATTAGTGGGTCATTTTGGTCTTAGTGGGAATATTTGGCCTATTTCTCCTCCACAAGTCTAATTGGGTTATAATGGTACTAAATGTGTCATAATTGGTTTGTTTCACCATAATGAGTCTAATCGGTACAAACTAGCACAAATAGGGTCATAATGAGTTTCCTCAGACCTTACTGGGTCTTTTTGGTCTTTTTGAAAGGGAATCCCGACAAATTTATAAACCACCGAAAAAACAAACAAGAGTCAGGCAAAAAGCCACAACCAAAGCTAAACGGCAAAACAAAAAAACTTGGTCAACACACCGTACCAAGCAACAATAACCCAGAAAGTACAAAGCCCAGCAGAAAAAACAAACTGCAAAACGGGATCGAAAGAAGCCTTTTCCAAAGCAAAGACCCGCCTACAACCCACCAAAACCCACCAAATAAATGATCACGCCCCATTTGTAATATCGGTCCTCTCCGTCTTATTCTCCTTACAAGCCACACAAATAAATAATTTATTCTTTATTTCTCTGACAAGTTGCATAGTTGTTCGTTTTTATTACTGAACAACCTTCTATTCTGCTCCTGCCAAATATAGTAGACCGAGGCCGCAAGAGCAAGTTTCTGAATTAACCTCTTAGGCAACCTCCTCGCATCCGAGATTGCTCCCATAATATGATCCCAAAAGTTTGCATACTCTTCCAATCCACATTCTTTAAAATACTTTCCCACACCTCTTTTGAAAAATTACATTGAAAAACTAATTATTGTGGGTCTTTTTGGTCTTGCCGGATGTAATGGACCTATTTCTCCTTCACGAGTCACACTAGCACATATGAGAACTAAAATGGTCATAGTAGTCTGATTTGATCTTAAATGACCTATTAGAGCTAGAACAACTCTCAGTTAGTGGGTATAATGAGCCTATACTCCGTAACAAGTTTAATTGAATCATAACGACATTAAATGTTTCACAATGAGTCAGTTAGACATTAATCGATAAAATTGAGGTAGAACATGTCTTAGTGGCCTTGAATGGACCAATTTCTCTTTCATGAGTGAAATTGGCTCATAATGGCACTAAATGGGTCATAATGAGTTTGATTAGACCTAAATGGGCCCTTTTGGTCTGAGTGAGTATAATGGGCCTATTTCTCCTTAATGAGGCTAATTGGGTCATAAGGGCACTAGATGGGTCATAATGACTTTGATTAGACCTTAATTGATTGGGTGTTATTGGTCCTTAAGTGGGTCCTTTTGGTCTTAGTTGACGTAATGGGATTAATTGTCCTTAACGAGTCTAATCAGCACTAAATGGGTCATAATGAGTTTGATTAGACATTAATTGGTCAAACAGAGGTAGAGAGGGTCTAAGTGGTCGTAATGAGTCTCATTAGAGACCTTAAGGGTTGTTTTCCTCATGTTGAGGATAATGGGCCAATTTCTCCTTCCTGGTTTAACTAGGTCACAATGGCTCAAGATAGATCATAATGATTCTGATTAGGCCTTAATCGATCTAATTGAGGAAGAGCGGGTCTTATTGGACGTTAAAGGGTCCTTTTATTCTTAACCGGTGTAATGGGCTAATTCTCTCTATTGAGTCTAATTCGCACTAAACGGGTCATAATGAGTCAGATTAGACATTAGCTGGTCAAATTGAGGCATACCGATTTTAAGTGGTCCTTAATTGGCCTTTGGTATTAGTTGGTATAATGGGCATATCTTTCCATAAGGAATCGAATAGGTGTAATTGGTCTATTTCAGCTTCGCGAGTCTAATTGTGACAAAACAAGACATAATGGATCATAATGAGTCTCCTCGGACCTTAATGGTTCTTTCTAGTCTACTTAGATATGATGGGCTTCTTTCTCCTAATGATTCTAATAGGCACTAATAGGTCATAACGAGTCTGATTGGAAATTAATGGGTCATTTTGGTCTTAGTGAGAATATTTGGCCTATTTCTCCTCCACTAGTCTAATTGGGTTATAATGGTACTAAATATGTCATAATTGGTTTATTTCACCTTAACGAGTCTAATCGGTACAAACTAGCACAAAACGGGTCATAATGAGTCTCCTCAGACCTTACTGGGTCTTTTTATGTTACTGGATGTAATGGACCTATTTCTCCTTCATGAGTCAAATTTTTCTAGAGAATAAAGTTATCTCTGCTAAATCTAGGAGGTTTGGCAAGACAACCATTGCCGTGGTAGTTGTTTGTAGATATAGCCAAATTAAGACCAGTTTAGAAAGAGAAAGAGGAGAAACACTGCTCTTATAGCACTTGTTGGTCCTAAGGGGGTACACAAGGCTTAAACAGTTTGTACATGGTTGAATACAAACACAACTGTTTCACTTTTTAGATTCTTTTATTAATTGTAGAGAAAAAAATCAATTCATATGAATTTACAGATTTTTGCAAAATAAGAAAATGAAATATTCTAATCTAAACGATCTAACTTTGATCTCAAAACATTAATCATCTGAACTGTAACCCTTTTTTACTGTTCTTTAATATATTTGCCAAGAGCAATCCTTTCCAAAAAAAAAAAGATTAATAGAGAAAGAAAGATAGCAAAGAGAGAGAGAGGGAGGTGGTAGTGAGAAGAAAGAGTCTTCTCAGCTATTTATACCCTATGCATTTAATGCACATTGACAGGTACAATAGTGGAGAGCATGCAATTTTTGTGCTTGAGCAAAGCAGACTTTGGCCATATATGAACAGTGTTTTAGGGAGTGGCTGAACAACAACGAGACATAAAACAAATTAGTAAGACAAACAACTTGATACGCAAGATATTGATCCAACAAGGAAGTTATCGCTGAGGACTACTTCATGTATTGCTAATACTTGGTTCAAGTTCACAATTCTTTCAAATAGTATAGTGTCATTGAATGTCGCTTCAGATCATGTCTAGTCTATCTTTATCTTCAACTACTTCTTCGATAACACTGAAGTTTCTTTTGATGTGAGAGTTGTCCTTGAAAGTAACTCAAGTTATTTAAATAACTAACAATATTAAATATCAGCGATCACTGAACAAACTTGGTCGTTGATAGAACTTAATTACATTATCACTTATTTAAAAGGATCATCATCAAGTCATTGAGAGGGTTCTGATCAAAGTTTGATGTAATCCAAAGTTTATCTCTCTCTATATAATTTAATTTATATAACAGTAATCACATGAAGATATGAGTCAAATGATTTCCAGTAATTATAAGTCATAAATTACAGAAAGATATAGTTACAAAAGTATAGAAGAGAGAGAGAGAGAGAGAGAGATAAACTTTGGATTACAAAAGATATTAAACAAATATTACAATTATGAAGAAAAGAATGTTGTTGGTGCTCAAAATACCACACAACCTCCATAAATCGTCAAACTGCACCATACTGATCAATTTAGAATTTTTGTGGTACGGTTTATGGTTCGTATACTTTTGTACTAAATTATGCAATTTTCTTTGCAATTTTGATTTACTTAAACTGCGATTTAAATCTCACAAACACTTCACTTTTTTCAATGAACTTATTTTTATCTATAACTATATGGTACATTTTTATTAATTTAAAAATATTTATTAAAATTTAAAAATAGATACCATCTATGTCCCAAAATCTAACAAAAACAATCTAAAACGACTAAACTTGCCTCAAATCTCAAACCAAGGTTATAAATACCCTAAACGGCTCTTTGGCCTCAGCGGGTGACAACCAGTCTCAGAGATCTCAGAGGTAGACTTAGCGATTTAGAGGATTTTTACTAAATCATAAACATATAAACCATTCCATGTAAATCTATTGAAATATCAGATCAAAAATTGTTTTAACTCATAGTCCTAAATTAGCCAGCCATGAAGGCGGCAAGAAACTGGAATAATAAATAAAAGTAAGAATAAGGAACTTACAAAAGCTTTAAACCACTGTCGGCAAGCTTGTTCGTCTTATTTCTTTATTTGCACACACGGATTACAATACTGGAAAGAAAAACTTGAAATGAAAATACTGAAAACACTCCTCAGAAAACTCTGATTTCAGAAGAGAGACATGCCTCTCTATATATACTAGAAAAGAGATCCTATGAAGGACAGCTGGCTATACAGCTTAAAAGAAATCTGCTTTATTAAAGCAAAAGATTCGTTWCAAAAAGAAAAAGTAACTTTATAAAAGTTAGTCGGCCACTATGACCGAAAGCAAAGAACTTTTGACAAAAATGTCAAAAAGGCTAGGAAAGCTACTTACTTTGCTTTATAGAATCCTTGAGAGATTCTAATGCTTCATCAATGGAGACGACTAGCTCTTCGGAGCCTTCTAGACTTTGAGCATCCTGCTGAATGTCTGAGTTCATGGAACTATCTGAAGGTTGAGAAAGATTTTGATGTAGATCCTTCTTCATATTCTCTATGTAGAGATCAACTATCTCGTCCTTGGACAAAGTACCAGCATATTTCTGAGAGAGTTGTTGGAAGGGACTCGGAATTTCCGAACTGGTAGTGGTCTGTTGGCGCTCTTCGAAATCTTTCTTATAAATTTGAATCTTCTTGACGATGGCGTCATACAGATCAGCTCCTTCAAGAGAAGAGGAGTTTGGACACATACGATCTAATTTCTCCCAATATTTTGAAAGTCCTTGACGTTTGAGACAAGGGATCATAKAATGATCATAGCCAAATATTGGCTTCCATTTCCAAATCCATGGAATGCCAAATTCTATAAAGAAAAGGCAGACATTACTACTATCAATTTGATAGAGTTTCTTACAGTCATTGACTGTTGGAGAATATAACATCCAATCTTTAATATAAGATTTCATATGATCTGGAAAAATAGAAGAACAAGTTCCAAAATTTTTCCACCWTGAGAAGAACCAATTAGGTATTGGWGAATGGAAGCAATTTTCACAAATTTTCAAGAACCAAGAATGTCTTTTGTTCTCGTTATCATAAAGTAGAACTTTAGATAAACCATGGATATAATCCCAATAATTAAATTTAAAATTGCATTTATGAGCGGGTGAARACCATTCTCGCTCAGCAAGAGGGGAAAAACCCCATTCTTCAAAAGATATAATCTTTTTAATGACAAGTTTTGAAAAATTAAAATTACCATTTATCTCATCTCTACTATTAGAAGAATGATGAGTAATTTCTACAGATTTTGTAGAAATAAGCAAGCCTTCATAAAATTGGCGTTGTCTTAAAGAACCATGAACAAAAGATGTCTTATGAAGATATCTTTGTAGAATAAAATCAGGATTATCTTTCCATTGAAGATCTTTATCTTCTAGAAGAAGTATAACTTCTTTTTCACCAGTTTCATGAAACTGAGAGTTGGAGGAATCTTCCTTGCTGATATTGGCGAAAGAATTTGCAGCGGCCAAAGATTCTTTGGCTTTCTTCTCCTTAATATAATTAAGGTATGCCTCTGCTAGAGGATGGTCTTCTGGGATATCACCCAAGAATCCTGGAATTTCTTTTTCCTTATCATGTGATAAGTCTGAAGCTATAAGCTTTTGTTTACCCATCTGGGCAATTACATTATTTCATCTTCCTCTATTAGAGGAATGTCTGCCACCCCGGCCTCTTCCATGGGAAGAGCTGCCCGCTCCTCTATAAGAGGAGTAAGAGYTGTATGAGCTCATACGCAGCACATCTGAGTGATCTTCAGGGTACCTGGAAGTCAAGAAAGATATTCCCGAGTTAAGAAATCAGGCAAATGATTATCTTTGCCTTTAATATGCTGGATATTAAAATCAAAAGGAGCAAGATGAGCTTGCCATCTGACAAACATCTGCTTAGAAACATCATGTTTGAAATCTTTTTTAAACATAAATTGAGCAGAGCTACAATCAGTTTTTATTAAAAACTTTTGATTATATAAATCATCTTGAAATTTAAGAACACATTTAACAATAGCAAAATGTTCTTTAACTACAGCAGAATAGTTAAGCTGGGCATTTTTCCATTTGCCAGAATAAAAACGAATAAGAAATTCCTGCTTAGAAATGGGATCAATTTGTTTAAGAATACCTCCATAGCCTAAGTTGGAGGCATCAGTCTCAACAATTTTATTCCAAAGAGGATTTGGAAGCATGAGACAAGGAAGGTTTTTAACCTTCTTCTTAATTTCTTGAACTGCTAAAGTATGACTATTAGTCCAGGAACAAGATTTTTTCTTAAGTCGATCATAAAGAAGAGAAGTATATTGACTTAAATCTTGAATGTAAGCCGAAATATAATTTAAGCTTCCTAGGAACCGTTGTAATTGAGTCTTATCAAGAATTTGGTCAGGAAACTTGTCACCAAAGGCAATACTGCGATGGATAGGAATAATCGTTCCTTTTTCAATATCATGACCAAGAAATCTTATCTTAGTTTGAAATAAAGACATTTTAGGTTTAGATATGACTAAGCCATTTTGGATAACAAGAGTCTTAAAAATATTAAGATGTTTAAAGTGACTCTCAATGTCTTTGGAGAAGACCAAAATGTCATCTATGTAAACAATAATAAAATTACTGTAGGGATAAAAGATGTCATTCATAATCTGTTGAAATTCAGAGGGAGCATTTTTTAGACCGAAGGGCATAACCTTCCATTCATAATGTCCCATAGGAACATTAAAAGCCGTTTTATAAATATCATTTTCGGCTATCTGAATTTGCCAATACCCAGATTTTAAATCAAATTTTGAAAAAATAAGAGCTTGGAAAAGRCGATCAAGAAGATCCTTCTTGTTAGGAATAGGGTGTCTAATCCATTTTAGGACCTTGTTAAGAGGCTTATAATTAATAACAAGCCGAGGGATACCTCGTTCCTGTTCCGAATGTTTGTTAACATAGAAAGCAGTACAAGACCAGGGGGATTGAGAAGGCCTTATAAGACCTTTTTCAAGAAGACTGCCGATTTCAGTTTTGCATAGAATAAGATAATCAGAATTCATTTGACAAGGTCTGGCCTTAGTAGGGATATTGATTTCCGAGAAATCATCTTCATAAGGAAGAGAAACAATRTGTTTCTTTCTGTCCCAAAAAGCATTGGGATGGTCATTACAAATGCTAAGAGAAAAATCATTATGGATGAAATCAATCTTTGATTTTAGACGAGGGTTAGAAAGCTTTTCGTCTATGGTTAAAGAAGATATTTCTTCTTTGAGAGAATATAGATGAAAGGTTTTACGATCAATACGATCTTGAAGAATATCAAGAAATCGTTTAACAGGTGGGTCAATAAATTTGAAGGTAAGGGCTCTATTGTTAAAGGTACCTGTAAGACYATGCTCATCAATTTGAGTTATGGGATAGAGTTGGTAAATAAAGGGAAGACCAAGAATGATTTCATGGGAAATGGCCTTAGTTAAAAGAAAACTGGTTGTAATGCAACAACCTTGATTGCAAATATTTGCATTAGAAAGTTTAAACTTGATATCAAGAGCACCACCTCCCGCATGAGAAAGGGAACAAGAGGTTTTTTCAAAAAACCTACTGGGAATAAGTCCTTCTTGGATAACATTTAAATCGGCACCGCTATCAATCATTGCCAAAAATTCTTTCTGAAAATGACCATCTATAAGAAGGGTAATTTTTGTAAACCATTTTTGAGTAACCATTCGACTGATAGTAGCAAGAGTTGCATTATCAGAAGGCAGGGCCTCAACATTAGAATGTTGGTTGGAAGCAGAAGAAGAAATATGTTCAGGTGCCTCAGTTGGAACATGAAAAGTAGCGTTCCGAACTAAAAGATCTTGACTTGCAAAAACAATTGCAAGATGTTTATGAAGAAGAATATTGTCTTCTTTCAAAGCCGTAATTTCAGACTTAAGAATGGTCACTTCTCTGTGAAGATCAGTGACAGAAATCGTCGTCGAAGAAGAATGTTGATGCTGAAGAAGGCGATGTAGTTCTTTCATCGAGTAATCAATATTATTGATAGGAGGAGAAACAGTAGAAGAACTGGCAGTAGTTTTATTAAACTCAAGATTTTCTAAAATCTCAGAACAAATCATAGGATCTTTAATTTTTTGTAAAAGTTTTAAAACYTTTTCATCAGTTAAAACATTAATATTTAGATCCTGAAATTGGGAAAGGAGTTTATAAAACTCATCATTGCTGTCAGTAGAAGTGTTATTATGAATAACATTTAAACAGTTTTTAATACAAGGCTGACCAATAGCACAAGTATCAC
>NW_020201251.1:68390-70400 GCF_001531365.2 Cynara cardunculus var. scolymus | reverse complement strand
GTCTTTGATGAATAATCTCTCCTCTTCAAATCCCAAAATTTTACTTAAAGAATCAAGTAGAGAGAAGGATAAAGACTTTCGGACATCTAAAAGAAATAGGACAACTTTAAAACATACATTTTGTTGTCAGAATGACACGAACAAGTCTCACGAACAGCAAGAGTCCTTGAGTTTTGCAAGGAGATTAGAACCGCTTGGAAGGTGATGGAGTTAGAGAGAGAGAAAAAAAGAAATAGCTGGAGTTTTGGAGAATGAAAAATTTTCAAAAGGGGAGGGGTATTTATATGGGGGCTTCTTGAGGAGGAATGGGCTGGCCTCTAAAGGCCCAAGCCCAAAATGTTTTTTTTTTAAATAATAAAACCCCACTAATTTACCCAAACAAAATAAATAGACAAAAGATTTTAAAGAAGACACCACTCTTTAAATTAATTGGCAACTATATATAAAAGAAATTGGAACTTTGTAATTTAAATATCGTCTTTATTTTATGCGAAACATTTCAAGACTATTTGGCATTGCATAAACCAACTTGGTTAGCTACCTCCTGAAACATGATCTAACAACTAATCTTGGCAGATAAGCAAGATGATCTCTGATCATCGGGGCTAAATCCTAGAGAGACTTAGTTTTCAATAAAGGTCCCGAATTAAGGTACTGACCTGAAATCCCAAAAAGCAGGATTGTCACAGTCTCCCCAAGCCAGAATAATTTCGTCCCGAAATTTAATCGTCATGATTCAAATCATGGTTGGCTTTGAGAACAGGTGGGCATACTTGTTTTTCATGAAGTCCTCCCTTTCCCACGTATACTCCGGTCCATGCTTGGAGTTCCAATGAACTTTTACTATAGGGATCCTGCTATGCCTCAACTGCTTAACTTCTCTATCCATGATTTCTAGGGGTTTTTCYAYAAAATGCAGTTGATCGCTAATTTGCACGTCCCCCAGTGGCACCACTTGAGTTTCGTCTGTTAAGCATCTCTTGAGATTTGATACATGGAATGTGTTATAGATAGCGGTTAACTTCGAAGGCAAATTTAACTTGTATGCCACTGGCCCAATCCTTTCTGTTATCTCAAAGGGACCAATATATCGAGGACCCAACTTGTCTCTCCTTCCAAAGCGCATCACTCCTTTCCATGGTGAGATCTTTAGAAAAACTTTATTACCTTTTTGGAACTCCAATGGTCTCCTCCGATTGTCGGCATAATTTTTCTGACGATCCCCTGCAGCCCTGAGTCGATTTCTGATTACCATAATCTTATCGGTAGTTTCTCGGATAACGTCAGGTCTAGTTAATTGCCTACCGCCAATTTCTGACCAACACAATGGGGATCTGCACTTGCGTCCATACAAAGCTTCATAAGGCGCACACTGGATGCTGGTATGGTAGCTGTTGTTGTAGGCAAATTCCACCAACGGAAGATGCGTGTCCCAGCTTCCACCAAAATCTATAACACAGGCGCGCAACATGTCTTCTAGGGTCTGAATTGTTCTTTCGGTTTGTCCATCAGTCTGGGGGTGATAAGAAGTGTTGAGGTCCAGGCGAGTACCCATCCCTTGCTGGAGTAACTGCCAAAATCTTGATGTAAAACGGCTGTCTCTATCCGATAGAATGGAAATAGGTACTCCATGCCTAGCGATGATTTCGTTTATATAGATCTGAGCTAATTTTTCCATCTTATAGTCTTCTCGGATTGGCAAGAAATGAACAGATTTTGTCAATCGATCTACAATTACCCAAATGGCATCATGCCCTTTTCCAGTTCGGGGTAAATTAGTTATAAAGTCCATCGATATTTGTTCCCATTTCCATTGAGGAATTTCGGGTTGCTGGAGCAGACCAGAAGGTTTATGGTGTTCGGCCTTGACTATTGCACAAGTTAAGCACTTATTTACATATAGTGCAATGTCTTTCTTCATTCCAGGCCACCAATAATGAGCTCTTAAATCCCTATACATCTTATCTGCTCCCGGGTGAATCGAATATTTTGATCGATGGGCTTCGTCCA
>NW_020201251.1:63022-68156 GCF_001531365.2 Cynara cardunculus var. scolymus | reverse complement strand
GCTTTTATGATCAGTGTAAATGGTGCATTTGGTGCCATAAAGATAGTGCCTCCAAATCTTAAGTGCAAATACTACTGCTCCCAATTCAAGGTCGTGCGTAGTATAATTCGTCTCATGCACCTTAAGTTGTCTCGAGGCATATGCAATGACCTTATCTTTTTGCATCAATACGCATCCTAAACCTTGATGCGATGCATCACAAAAGACCACGAAGTTTTCCGAACCCTCTGGTAAGGATAATATAGGTGCATTGCATAGTTTCTGCTTGAGAGTCTCGAATGCTTTCTCTTGCTTCTCACCCCAAATAAATTTCTTGTCTTTCTGAGTTAAGGCTGTGAGCGGCTGTGCAATCTTCGAAAAGTTTGCGATGAATCGCCAATAATAGCCTGCTAACCCAAGGAATTGACGGATCTCTGTAGGGGTTCTTGGGGCTTCCCAATTCCTAATGGCCTCAATCTTAGCAGGGTCTACTTGGATTCCTTTTTCATTGACTACATGGCCCAAAAACTGCACTTCCTGTAACCATAATTCACATTTGGAAAATTTGGCATACAACTTCTCGTTTCAGAGTACTTCCAAAATTACCCTCAGATGTCATTCATGGTCCTCTCGGCTTCTTGAATAAATTAGTATGTCGTCTATGAAGACGATTACAAATTTATCCAGGTACGGTCTACGAATTCTATTCATTAGGTCCATGAAGACGGCTGGTGCATTGGTTAGCCCGAATGGCATAACCATAAATTCATAATGACCGTACTGGGTCCTGAAGGCTGTTTTGGGAATGTGCTCTTCCCGAATCCTCACTTGGTGATACCCGGATCGCAGATCAATCTTGAAAAAATAAACTGCCCCTTGTAGTTGATCAAACAGGTCATCGATCCTAGGGAGAGGGTATCTATTCTTGACGGTAAGTTCCCTATAATCAATGCACATTCGCATTGACCCATCTTTCTTTTTAACGAATAGTACCGGTGCACCCAAGGTGAGTAACTTGGTCTTATGAATCCTCTGTCTAGTAACTCCAGGAGTTGGGTCGACATTTCTTGCATTTTCGATGGTGCCAAGCGGTATGGTGCCCTTGCCACCGGGGCAGCTCCAGGAATTAAGTCGATACCGAATTCGACTTGTCTTTGTGGGGGTAGACCTGGTAAGTCCTTAGGAAAAACATCGGAAAACTCCCGAACTACCGGTAATTCCTCAATACTTTTCTCCTTGATCTTTCCGTCAATCACATGTGCTAGGTATGCAGTGTACTTTTTCTTCAGATACTTCTGCATCTTCATGCAGGATACCAGCTTAATCTTTCGATCCAACTTATCTCCCTGAACCACAATTGGTTCCATTCCCTCTTGAGGAATTCGGATAAGCTTCTCTTAACATACAATCTCAGCTTGGTTTTTGGATAGCCAATCCATACCTACAATTATGTCGAAACTTCCTAGTTCAATCGGTATAAGGTCTATGCTAAAGTCCTTATTCGCTAAGTTCAGAGTGCAATTCGTAAATACGTGTTATTTCCCAGATCCGACAGTAACGATTTACACTAGAAGTTTGTAAGAGAAAGTAAACAAGAAGATTAAACAGAGAAATAGCGGCTGCTTTTCATTTATTGAAAATAGAAATTACAAACTCTCAAGAAACCCTAATCGACTCTCATATGATTTTGAATCTATCTATTACAAGGAGAATTCTCTTTGTGCTCTTAAGTTCATCTATTTCTCTATCTGAAACACTCTATTTATAGGCAGAAATACATGATAAACTGAATAAGGAAAACATTATCCAGAATAGGAATATCCTTATCCGGAATAAGGATGCTGAAGGAAGTCGTCTAAAGATCAGAGGATAGCCTAACCAAAGAGGCTCTGTACAACCACACAGAGGCTCTGTCGAGAGTACCGGATGCTCTGTTCACAGAGGCTCTGGTCTATTCAACCAGAGGCTCTGGTCCTTAATGACTTAGTGTCCAGAGCCTCTGCTGTCTCTCACAGAGGCTCTGTCCTAAACATTTGGTCATTGTAGAGTCCAGAGTCTCTGATTAATATAATCAGAGGCTCTATCCTTCACAGAAGCATTAGTGTCTCAAACAGAGGCTCTGTGCTATCTCACAGAAGGTCTGGTCGACCATTCTTGAACGATTTTCACAGAGGCTGGTCTTCCAGACTTAGACGTTTTGGCGCAGCATCATCTTCAGGATTTCTTCCTTTGCCCCGATTGCTTAATAAAACTTTTCAAGTTAATCATTAGCTTTAAAATAAAGYTAACAATCTCCCCTCAAAGTTTTATGAAGCAAGCATCTTCATGAAGTCTTCTAGTCTTGTCCCCTCTGCTTCCTTGACAGAAGCTTTAGTGTCTTCAGACGGAGGGAGATGACGGCACACCCACTTGCTCTTATTTTATCTCCAGCCAGGGATGAAACCTCCAAACTCCCCTCAGAATGTAGCTCTGTGGTCTTCATTTTCAACCCTTGGTTCAGTTCAAACTCAGAGTGACATTTAGCACCACCGTTTGCACGCAATGCAGCTTTATCCTGCTTACAATCCAACAGACGATTAAGAACATAATAGCTACTCCACACAGAAGCAGCATATTCATCCCAGAAGGGACAGATAGCTGTATGGATTACGTGACGAAACAGTACAAACAGTCTTATGACAAAGAGTTTATCAAAGAACCGCAAGAAGATTAGGAAAACAGCTATAGAGCTTAACTCGATTGAAGCAAACACTATTTGAAATGAGAACAGGAGACAGGTTTTTAACATTTAAGTTTAGTGACTTCAAGGAACAGCAGGTCAATAAAATTGACAGATTAGCTGTTAATGCTGTTTAGGGCAATCATGAGGAAATCTGCCATAGACATTAAGGATTTTGTGTTTACAGACACGAGAAACAGTAAGCTGTTATAGATCCAAAAACATAACAAGAGAAGATGAAATAAGACTCAAGAAATTGGTGATTAATATATTGTCTGGCAAAAAAATAATAATCACCAACTGCCTTAGGCTAAAAATCAAGAACAGTTGCTAAGCGCCTATGCTTCTCGGACAGTATTCATCCTTTAGCAATTTCTTAAATTCTTCCCAGGAGAGTTGGTTAGCCGCTTCTCGACCTCTGGTTTGTATTAAAGTGTTCCACCAGGTGAGCGCTCTTCCTTGCAATAAGCATGCCACATACTCCACCTTATTTCCTTCAGTACATTTGCTAATGTGAAGAACAGACTCCATGCTTTCGAGCCATGATAGTAATCCTACTGCTCCTTTGGTTCCATTGAATTCTTTGGGGTTGCAAGCTCTAAAGGTCTTGTAAGTGCATTCCCGAGGAGGCCTAGACTCAGAGTTTGAGGATTGGTTGACGTTCAAGCCAACAGCCACTTGGCTGACTATATTAAGAAGTGCGGCAATAAGTTGATCTGACACGAGTTGCGCTATATCGGGATTCTCCCTCCTTGGCGGCATTTCTTTAGATCCTAATCAAAAGGGAATTCGTAAGTTTGATGGCAAAACAAGGGTAATAGCTTCCCAGGTATTTCGATGATACCAAAAGTGTTCTTCGCATGGAGAATAATCAGGTATTACTATAACCAAAATAGAGTAAATTCATCCGTACAATAAATTGACACAATAAGCATTCTTCAAAAGATGTTTATGCATTGATATCTGATTGCAAGTACAAAACAGGGTCTCTAGCAACGGAACAAAAGAGTGAGTATCCTATTCTTAATTYCCCTTCTAGAACAACATCCATCCTATGGCTAATCCCAATGCTAACATCATCATACCACAAACTACCAACCATCTATACAACCTCCTAATTTCCCGCCTGGCGGCAACAGCAGCCTCTCTGTTCCTGATTATGCTTTGGYGGTGYGCTTCCAATACATCAGACAGGTTGTTAAGGATGTGATAATGATATCCTAGCCGAGACTGGTGCACTTGCGTGTCAGCTGCAATCCTCCTCACCCAATCTCTTTCAGTCGGATTCATCCCTTGAGAGTAAGACGCAGGTACCCCGCTCATAATTTGAGTCATTCTGCTCCCTTCATGGGGTCGGGATGACTCCCCTACAACCCTATGGGAGTTCTCGAATGTCACCCACTGCGGTAGTGGGACACTCTTTCTGGGCGTGACTCTGATCCTTGGGCCATGATGGGTTCGTGGTGGAACATCAGGTACCAACTCCGTTGGGGGTAAGTAAGATACTTGAGGCATGGCAGCTACATCACTCATTGTCGTATCTAGCTCATACGGGTCTATTTTTTCGTTGCGGGTTCCGTTCCTTCCAGAGCGACCAACTACACAACCGGATTCATCGGTGGAGTATTCACTCGGATCGGAAGACATTGTAGAGATCTGCGACATGAACAATCTTGGTTACTAAAGTGCATCCTCTAACAAAAGCTTAGTGATTCAATAGAAGTTTCTAGACAAAACTAAGTCATGAAAATCATGCTGGATCTCTTGGACAATACCCCTAGTTACAGTACCAGAGCTTCTGGTCGCGAGACCAGAGCTGCTGGTTGTACTAAAGTTCTTAGAGAAGGATTTCTTATCCATCGGTTTTCTGACAATCCAATGGAATTCTATCTTTATCAACCACTGGCTTTAACCCTCGTGCTTAGAATAATTATAGATCTTACATCCATCGATCCTCTGGTTTCTCCTGATGCACTTACCAGAGCTTCTGGTAGCAAAGCCAGAGCCTCTGGTTCCACTCTTACACTTAGAAAAACATTAAGCCATCCGTCCATCGATCCTCTGGTTCTTCTGCTCGTCCTCACTAGAGCTTCTGGTTGCGAGACCAGAGCCTCTGTGGCAACATCTACACTTAGAAAAACTCTAAGAAATCCTTTCATCGATCCTCTGGTTTCCCCTGCTCGCCTTTACCAGAGCTTCTGGTTGCGAGACCAGAGCCTCTGTGGCAATATTTATACTTAGAGATTCTAAGAAATCCTTTCATCGATCCTCTGGTTTCTCCTGATACACTTACCAGAGCTTCTAGTAGCAAAGCTAGAGCCTCTGGTTCCACTCCTACACTTAGAAAAACATTAAGCCATCTGTCCATCGATCATCTGGTTCTTCTGCTCGTCGTCACCAGAGCTTCTGGTTGCGAGACCAGAGCCTCTGTGGCAA
>NW_020201251.1:51890-61254 GCF_001531365.2 Cynara cardunculus var. scolymus | reverse complement strand
AAAATTCTACAACCTTGAGTCGCACGCCTCCCAAAACCGGTTGCATGCCCAAGAATGGTAGCAATGATGGGGAGGGGTCTCAATCTCAACATTTTCGAGAATCAAAACTCTAACACAAAACATCATCTTCAAAGAAATTCCAGAAAAATAAAACAAATAAAATTCCGATTCCAGCGAGTTTACAAGATGAGAAAACTGATTTAAAGATGCATGCAAGATTCTATCATCCGAGATTATGATCGGACTTTCACATGCAARGATTATCTCCTTCTTTCTTAGAGATTAAAGAACATGGGTCATAGATTATTATCCCAACGAAAACACATGCAGGTCTTTGATGAATAATCTCTCCTCTTCAAATCCCAAATTTTACTTAAAGAATCAAGTAGAGAGAAGGATAAAGACTTTCGAACATCTAAAAGAAATAAGACAACTTTAAAACATACCTTTTCTTGACAGAATGACACGAACAAGTCTCACGAACAACAAGAGTCCTTGAGTTTTGCAAGGAGATTAGAACAGCTTGGAAGGTGATGGAGTTAGAGAGAGAGAGAGAAAAAACGGAATAGCTGGAGTTTTGGAGAATGAAAAATTTTCAAAAGGGGAGGGGTATTTATATGGGGGCTTCTTGAGGAGGAATGGGTTGGCCTCTAAAGGCCCAAACCCAAAATGTTTTTTTTTTCTAAATAATAAAACCTAACTAAATAGACAAAAGATTTTAAAGAAGACACCACTCTTTAAATTAATTGGCAATTATATATAAAAGAAATTGGAACTTTGGAATTTAAATATCGTCTTTATTTTATGCGAAACATTTCAAGACTATTTGGTATTGCATAAACCAACTTGGTTAGCTACCTGCTGAAACATGATCTATGAACTAATCTTGGGAGATAAACAAGATGATCTCTGATCATCGGGGCTAAATCCTAGAAAGACTTAGTTTTCAATAAAGGTCCCGAATTAAAGTACTGACCTGAAATCCCAAAAAGCAGGATTGTCACAAGTAGAAGGGTCAATTGTAGAAGCATATTTGGTTAATGAACTATCTACCTACTGCTCGCTGTATTTTGGAACAACGGTGGAGACACGTCTGAACCGTGAGCCTCGAAATTTTGCCCCCGATTGTTCGTCTTCAAACCGACGGTTAAGTATATTTAAAACTCCATGTCAAGGATTATTTAATAAAGGCGGAGTGCATGTTAATCTATCGGATGAAGATATGCACAAAGCTCACACCTACATTTTACTGAATTATGAAKAAGTTTTTCCGTTCATAGATATCTTCAATACGGAGGTCCTAAATAGAGAGCCATATATTGATGATGAGGGTCTCGACAAACGAATGGGCGATCACTTTGCTGGATGGTTTCATACCCACATAAGTATATATATATTAACTTTAATTGACCATTCTTTATATGTACTTAATAAAATATTACAAATGACATGATCGTAGGTTATGTGTCGGTCAGACCTTGCTTCAGAACTTGTTAGGATTTTGGCATACAAACCGTTACGTACGGTTTGGACACACCCGGGGTTATTCRTAAACGGTTACAAGTTCCACACGCTAACTCATGGTAGAAATCGCACCACACATAATAGTGGAGTATGCGTGAGAGGGTCTTGTTACTCGGATTCCGAGGCCGACTACTATGACTTGTTGGATGAAGTCTTTGATATAGAATATCATGGGTATKAGCTCGGTCGCTGTGTTGTCCCACTATTTAGATGCACATGGTTTGACACAGTTAACAGCGTCCGAGTTGACCCAAAACATAATATCGTGGACGTCAAACATAGATCAAGGCTTCGTTCAGACGACTCGTTCATCCTAGCATCACAAGCTGAACAAGTCTATTATGTACCATATCCATCGAATTTATTAAAAGATTGATGGTCTGTGGTGAAGACAAAGCCAAGAGGGGTCTATGACTTAGCATCGAGTACCCCTGAAGTCCGGTCGGATGATGAAAATATAGACGATGAACAATTTTTCCAGGAAAATGAACGAATAACCCAACATGAGGGAAACGAAGATGTTCAAGAACCAATCCAGCTTGTCACAGGGGAAGACGACATCGAAGTTGCCAACGATCGTCGCGACAACTGCATGTTTATAAGAGTAGTGACGAAGAAGAGGAGTTCCAATACTCGGATAGTGACTCTGAGGACGAAGAACTTGACTTGTCTAATCACTCATCAGATGATTAGCTTCATTTGTAAATTGTAGTCTTAGTAAACTTTGTGTTGTTGTTTTAATCTTTTATTATTTCCATTTTTAAATCTTAATTAGTAAACCATTCTTAGAAATTTTCAATTGTGTGGAATATTCACCCCCTCTTGAATTATTGTTGTATGTTTTCTAACGTTGTTTTGTAGAAAATCGATAATGCCGCATACTCGGATCACCGGTCGAGCTATTGGTAGTACACCTACCCACGGTATGGGTAGAGGCTCTAGCACCGCTTCGGCACACCCGGAGGAGATTGAGTCTGGTCGTGGTAGTGCTGCTCCGGAGCCGCTTCCACAACAGCGGACGTTTATTGGCATCTGCGGCCAAGAGTAAATACATTTACACCTTAAATAATTGATAAAAATATATTATTTGTATTGATGCTAATTCAATTCGTCATTATATAGTTTTAATGACACCAAAGTGATCCGGCGGATCACCAAGATCAACCAAGAGCTGCTTGACGGCCCATGGACCACTTGGGAGAAAATCCCAAAGGACGTGAGATGCCGAATGTGAGAGCGATTTAAGGTTTGTGTTATATATTCAACTTATTATAATTTATATATTGAACCAAATAATCGCCTAAACTTTTACGTACAGGGCTATTATATTTGGGATCCGGCTTTGGATGCGCAGATGTTGGAGATATGGGAGAGAAAGTCGGCCAAGCCGTATAATGATAACATGAGTGCCGCGAGGAAGAAAGCTGGGGAAAAAGCAAGGATRAATGGGTATCCTCAGTACGATGAAACGGACCCCCACCGGGATATGAGTGTGTTGAAGAATTCCCCCCCAACTGGATATCTTCAGATGTGTGGGTCCAGATGGTCGATCGTTGGAATAGTGATAATTGGAAGGTTGTTTCCGGTGTGGCGCGTGGGAACCGTGATAGCCAAGTTTCGCTACACACCGGTGGATCGATACCATTTTCGGAGCATGGTGCTCGTCTGGTAGAACCTAAAACCCATTAATTTAGTAGCTTGATTTTTAACATGTTTGTATAATTTGACATTTGTAGACATGAGCAAAAGATGGCGTGCCCCCGACCGTTGTGGAATTATTCGATTACACACACAAGAAGAGGTCGAGTGGAGATGCCGCATCTACGGATTCGGGGGGGTACGTGACCACTAAGTGTAGCCAAGTCATGGTAAGTATATCTATTTATTATAATTGGGTTGCATTTATTGGGCAAACATTATAATTGTTTAAGTTAGAAATTACGTATATATTTCATTATTTAGTTTGGGTTGCCATTTGTTGGGCAAACATTAGGATTGTTTACGTTAGAAATTACGTATATATCATGCTTTAGTTTGGGTTGCCATTTGTTGGGAAAACAACTGTATTGTTTACGTATATATCATGCTTTAGTTTGGGTTGCCATTTGTTGGGCAAGCAACCGTATTGTTTACGTATATATCATGCTTTAGTTTGGGTTGCCAATTGTTGGGCAAACGTTATGATTGTTTTGGATATAATTTTCGTATCTATCACTATTTTTGCCTGGAAACGTCCCATTTACAGCCGTTATGCTGTCAAAATTGACTTGCAATCTTTTTAAAACATATATAGGATGAGTATTCAACGGTCTTAGCCAAAGATATGGCGATGATCCTTCTACCTATCCCTTAGTTGATAAAGAGTTGTGGGAGTAAGCGGTTGGGGGAAGCAAAAAAGGTCGTCTATTTGGGTTTGGGTACAATCAAGATCCCAATTGTGTCTTGACCGACAACTACACGGAAGCTGGTTCATCGTCTTCGGAACAGCGGGTATGTGTCTTTTTTTTCTTTTGATGATGTTTATCGATCTAGTTTATAATTCATATTAAATATTATAACGTTTTATTTATTTTTATAGAAAATTGTAAACTTAGAGGCCCAAGTTCTGGATTTACAAGAAGAAAATCAGCCTCGACGGACGGTGGAGGAGCAACTTCTGAAACAAATGAATGATATGACTGTTTTGGTTAACGAACTCCGTCAATCACAATTCCCACCGCCATCTAATTGAATATTGTTTGTTTATTTGAAACAATTTAGTTTGTTTGTAACATTGTGTGATACTTTAAATTGTATATGTTTTGTAACAATTGTTTACTTTAATCAATGTATGATATTTGGTTGCATTTTAATTTTTTTAGTTTTATCCATATTTTTACAGATTTATAGGATTTAAATATTTATTGAAAAAATAAACAAAAAATAAAATTTTTATAATGAAATTCTTTTTCCGGCGGATTTCCGGCGGATCCGGCCGCCGGTAAAATTTTTAATTTTTTTTGAAAATCTTATTTAAACAAAAATTTTAAAAAAGAAAAATAAAACCGGCGGACCCGGCCGCCGGTAAAATTTTTAATTTTTTTTAAAATCTTATTTAAATAAAAATTTTAAAAAAGAAAAATAAAACCGGCGGATTTCCAGCGGTCCCGGCCGCCGATAAAATTTTTAATTTTTTTTAAAATCTTATTTAAATAAAAAATTTAAAAAAGAAAACCGGCGGATTTCCGGCGGATCCGGCCGCCGGTAATTTTTTTTTTTTTTAAATCTTATTTAATTAAGTATTTTCCGGCGAGAAAAGACTCCGGCGGATAAATCCGCCGGAAACTTTTTTAATTTTTTTTTATTAAGTTAAGCCACATTTCTTAATTAAGCCGGCGAAAGATTTCAGGCGGCCGAAATCGCCGGAAAACTCGACGGAAAATAAATCACCGGCGCCCTCTTTTCCGGCGGACAAATCCGCCGGAAAACCCAATTTCCGGCGGATTTGTCCGCCGGAAAAGAGGGTAATTTTGGTAGTGTCGGCTCCTGTAATTAGTTTTTCATTTCAAGTATGTATATACTTTCATCTTTGTAAATGTCCTTGTAATCTCACTGAAAATGAAAGACAAAAATGAGAACAACCAAAAAAAATTTGGTTCGTGTAAGAAGAATCTTGAATAGTTAATGGATGGTCACTGAAACTATGATTTCTCTATCTTATAAGTATTTTTAAACTTCTTCATTTGTTTTAACTATGTGTTCTTAGTCTATAATATGTTTGGTCATCATCAAAGGCAAATTGTTGTTCCTTCCATCGGTGCTTTAATGATAACACTTCATATTCTTGAACACTTAGTTAACATTGTGATAAATAGGTTCTTGTAACAGCAGTGACAATCGAATGCATGACGATCTTCTTTAAATAGTATGTACAATGTTCCTCATTAATTCCATAAATCGATCAGCAGTATAATTTAGTTTATTTAACTTAGAATCAAGCTTTTTGTTACTTACAACCGTCAGCGAGTCAAAGACAAAGTATGAAACAACGTTGAAGAAAGTTGAAGAGGTTCAATGTTTTGAATGCGTATGAAGACCAGCATTCAGCTTTAAAGAAAACGTTGAGGAGTTTGAAAAATTCTCCTCATGTTGAAGATAAAATCTTACCAAGGAAGTTTCTACCGACTCTCACCAACCATTTACGGTCGTGTATTTTGAAGGGCTAATGTGTAAACTTTGCATCCGCCACCTTTGTGATAAATGACTCTTTTGTGAGTTTTGGAGAAGATCTTTGCACCATAAGAGACAAGGATGAGAAGTTAGCAATGGCTGGTAAAGTAAGATACAATGCATATGTGATCGATATTAACTCGGTGCAAGCTTGTGATGTTTTTATCCAAAATGATGAACGATCTTTCGAGGAAATATTTAGTGATCAGGCTTCCTTAGCATATCTATGGAGGATGATGATGGTCAATGGCGGAGGGTGTTGGTGGATGGTTTAGGGTGGTGGAGGGCAGTGTGCATGGTTGAGGTGTGTTCGTATTATATAAATATGTTTTTTAGTTTTTTTAGATAAATAAAAGAATAGGTAAAATGATCGAAACACCTGCATATATTATGAATTTGACAAAAAATAGTTAACGACTGTTGGATAGAGTGACGAATCCGTGAAAATGGAAAAACGTGAAGAATGCAAACCAATTAAATGAAGTTTAGGACGAGAACCGTTAAATTAAACATATGTTAAAGATGAAAACCAAGCTTTACTCAAATTATTATGATTGTTATATTAATTTGTTATAAAACATTTCTTCAAAAATATCATACAAGAACAAATATTTTAATTGGCATTTACCATATATTTTTTATTTAGCGGCATTTTACCCAAATGCTTATTCGGTAAGCGCTTATCGGTAAGAGTCAACACTATAATTTATTTTATCATGTAAGATTGTAGTATATTAAAACGGTATCGTATGTAATAATTTATCCGGTTAAACGTTTACCCGAGTAAGAGTCATCACCATCACTTATCAGGTAAGACTCTCTATCCTTATCATTGCTCTTACCGGGTAATATTTTCGGCCCTTGTCATGTTTATCAGGTGAGGAAAATTACCCGATAAACACTTACCGGGTAAGTGTATAGTAAACGGCCCCTTGAAAAAAAATAAGATACATCTTATTTGAATATCATTTTGAGAAAATGCTTTTACTCACGTTCAAGTGTAATAATAGATAATTTGAAAAAACTCTTGTTACAGTTTATATTTTAACGTTTATTCGAGATATATTTACCAAAATATAATAAACACTCAAATATATTTTTCTATAAAAGACGTACATAAACTTTGAGCGGTGCTTTAAGATATTATAAAAGACAAAGGATATCAACTAAAAACCGGAAAATTCTCACGTAATCAACCCAGAGACTTTAAAAAAATCACTCGAAATGGTGGAATTCAGCTACAAATACATTGGACGATTTTACGGGCCTTTGATCCACTTTAAAGGTACACCTACTCGACAAAAATCCGTCGTTGCTCTCTGTTGTCTAGGCATTGGGGTTTTGTTAGCCACTTTCTTGTTACGCTTTGATTTTACTTGTTTCTTCGGTTTTGTGTTGGTGGCTGTTGTCGTAAACCTTGTATTTCGTTTTTCATTTTTCGTATTTTCGATAATATATTGCATTATTGCAGGGTTTGTTGACAAATTTCATAATAAAATGATATTTTCTTCTATTACTTTTATATTCACCCAATGTCGAAATATGTTGACATTTCCAACTCAAACTTTTTTTCTTAATTATGTACACCAAAAAGCAAAGTATCACTTTGTAAATAATGCGACAACAAAAAACCGAGAGATATAAAGACTTTTCAATTTATTATTTAATCAAAATATAATTTACTTTTAATTATTATTTAATTAAAAAATATCTCAAATTATTGGTCCAAGACTGTCCTTACGGATCACCCATCATCGATCATCTCAAATTTAGGTTTATAAGACACCTTCAATCTTTAAACGTTTCAATAGACCGTTTTATAAGACTTAATATATAGAAACAAAATATAAAGTGTTCTATCTAAAGATATTGTAATAAGTTTATATGATGTTTTTAGGCGTCTTAACAAGTTTTTTAGGACATTTTTAATACAAAGTGTCGCATTAGCAACTTTATAGAACACTTTTGAGAAAGTGTCCTACAAACTCAATTTTTTATAGGACATTTGTTTTTATAAAACAGTTTTTCAAATAGTGTCCTATAAAGTTGTTAATGAGACGCTTTATATTAAAAGTGATCTAAAAAACTTGTTACGACGTCAAAATATGTCATATAAACTTATTAGAACACATTTAGATAGGACGTTTTATTTTTTTGGTCCTATAAACCAAGTCTTATAAAAAGGTCTATTAGGACGCTTAGAAATTGGGAGTGTCCTATAAACTCGATTTTGTTGTAGTGAAAAAAAATATATTGTATATCGAGCTAAAATTGCCTTCAAAATATTAGGATCATAAGTATGACGTTCTACTTTTATTTTAGTTTAATTTGTTTGGGTAATTATAATGTTTTAGCAATCTAATCCTATGCCCCAGTTTCTTCCCTGTCCTACTAAATTTGCTAATTCCTTGATTTCCGATTACGGTTGTGAAAATCTTTAATCCCTTCTCGTTAGGTCTCTCACTTGAAGATCGAACTCTCCTGTCAGCTAGTCTTGTTCATCTTTTTTTCCAGATGGCTAATTTAGTAATTTATTGATTGAAGCATCAAGTATGATTTTATTTAATAATCTTCCACTTCCTTGTACTTTGTTTCTCTATTTTTTTTGTTGGAGGAGCAATCGCGCCTGGCAATTTCATTGACTTCTCTATCAAGATATTGATCGCAATTGTTCGGAGCAATATAGCCTGTGATAACCGGGTTCTGGTTATCACTCAAGGTGATTATTGTATTAGTTAATTGTTTATGTGAATACATGCTTACATGGGTTAAAATACGTAAGAATATGTATTTCATGCATGGGATATATGCAAAATATGTGGATATATATATATATATATATGTGTGTGTGTGTGTATATGTGTGTGTGTGAGTGTGTATGCATGATATAAGCATGCATGTGCATATGTGTGCATAAACTTTTATATGCATGCATGTGAATGGGGAGGGGGATTAACCTTCCATATTTGGAAAGTATAAGTAGAGGCTTTGTATGAAGAAACAAGTTTTCACTATTTCTTTTGGAATTTTGAGAGTTATTCAAGTTAAGTGTTGTTCGGATATTCAAGGGGAGTTTTGCAATCTTCTTCAAAATCAAAGTAGTTGCATAAGGTGAGTGATTTCTAAAAATACTATTTTAAGTTTTGGTTAATTGCTGTTGAAAGAACTGCATTCCATCCTTAAATTAACTTGTGCGATTTAGGGTTTTATCCGGATAAGAGGTGACCGGATTGTTTCTAAACCGGTCATAGTGTTGTCCGGATTGGTTTTAAACCGGACACGTGTTGTCCGATTTAGTTATAAATCGCTCAAGAGTCATGCGATTTAGAGAGTTAGTGAGATTTTAATTATGTAAACCGGACAAAGGTTTTGAACGGAGAAGTATGAATACGACCAAGCATTGTACGGTTTAGCCTTAAATCGCCTAAGGTTCGTGCGGATTAGTTATAAACCAATCACGTATTGAGCGGTTTAGTCTTAAATCGATCATGTATTGTCCGGATTGCCTTAAACCGGACATGAGTCATGCGGTTTAGTTTAAATCGATTAAAGGTCATGCGATTTAGTCTTAAATCAACCAAGTGTTGTTCGGATTAGTATATCGGACAAAAAGGACAGTGTTGTCCGGATT
>NW_020201251.1:44574-51300 GCF_001531365.2 Cynara cardunculus var. scolymus | reverse complement strand
GTCATATGTGGATATTATTATAACTCTTATTATTATTACTAATTGGATTTAATAACTTTAAATCATCATTTCTTTGTGACCTGATGAATTAGAGAAATTATTCCTATTAGAAATAATAATTTATATGTTATTGAAAAGGGGAAAATAGTTTGTCACACAGGGCAAGTATTGCCTTAAATCTTTCCATTAAATCTTTTCAGAGGAATTCTGGTCTTTTTAGTCTGATGATTCAAAGAAGCTTTGGTTACAATATTTGTTTCATATTGGGAACATTGGACCTTTAAGCAGATATATTTTATTAATAGAATTGAGGTTCTTGAGTATCTAATTTTTACATATCATAGAGGACTGCATTATTTGATTGTATTGCAAATATTTCTGAGCAAAGTTACTTATTATATGTTGATGTTCATCACCCTGCATTTGCAAAAGAAGGGATTTACTCACTAGACCCTTCTGGTCTAACCCTCATTTTCTGTTTTAAAAATATGCAATGCAGAAACGGTTGGGGCCAGGGATAATAAGGGGAAAGGGAAAATGTGATTATTTTCCTAATTCTGATATCTGCTTTTGAAGATCTGCATAAGATTGCTTATTTTTGAAGATACATGTTGTATTACATGTGATAGTACATGATTTGTTTTGGAATTTTTCATATGTAGATTTTGTACATATAAGAATCCTTGTATTAGTGGGACCATGTGATGTAAACTATGTTTCTATGTAATAAAATATGTGTTATATGCAAATATGGTGTTTGGGGGTGTTACAGAAGTGGTATCAGAGCCTTAGTTTAAGAAACTTAGGTATTCAAAGTATGATGCCTAGACTTAAACTGTCATTTGCATGTTAAGAGTCCCGGACATAATTAGTATCACTGGGAATAAAATATAATGGGTTAAAGAGCAGTATGTAATGTGAATTCGAATTATCAATGGCTAACGTAATTATGAATTTACAAGTACATACCTATACTCAGATACCATATTATATTTGGGAATATGAATACCTGATATTTAATACTAAAATATCTGCAGATGTCTAGTCGATCGTGAAGAACAGAAAGAATTGTCCGCCCTGAATCTGAAGAAAGGGAGGAATCTCCCGTTAATCCACCAACATATGCTTCAAGGAGTAAAGGTCATGGAAGGGGTAGGGGTAGAGGTCGAGGAAGGAGTCAGATTCCTGAGAGGAGTCAGGCTGAGGTTCGCCCTGATCAAGGGGAATCTATTTCTGGAAATGCACATCAAGAACAGAGTCAACAACCTGAATTTATAACAACAGATGTTTTGGCAGAAGAAATGGGGAAATTGAGAGAAACCTTGATATCTGTTATAGGACTGCCAGCTAGAATAGAAACTGAGCGAGTTGGAATTAATCCTCCAGCTCCTTAGCAGGCAGCAATAACTGGGGAGGAGACATAAAGATGTTTTTGACATGTAAACCTCCAACCTTTTCAGAAGAAAGAGATCCAGTTAAAGCAATGTGTTGGATAAAAGAGATTGAGTCGGTATTTAACACTAGTAGATGTTCTGAAGAAGATAAGGTTAGATTTTGCAGTATCTATGCTCAAATCTAATGCCTTATATTGGTGGGATGTGGAGTCATCGGCACAACCGAATATACTGCAAACAATATCTTGGGAAGAATTTGTGAGTATATTCAAAACACAATTCTATCCTACGACTGCAGTAAGACAAATGGAAGAAGATTTTCTTAAGCTGGAGCAAGGGAGTGGATCTGTGCGGGATTATACCGAGAAATTTATTGAGTTTTCCTGTTTTGCTGAACATTATGTTTCTTCAGAGTCTTGAAAGGTGGAAAGGTATATTTTGGGATTGAAACTCTCTATCTGGGAGTTCGTGATTGCTATGAACCCCGATACTTTCTCTTTAGCTGTCAAAGCTGCTGAAGTTACTAAAAGAAACAAAAATCGGCAAGGTGAAAAGAAATTTGTTGAGAAAAAAAAGTGGGAAGGGTCTTCAGTCAATTATTGAAGACCCAAGTTTATTAAATCAGATAACTGTACTCCTCAACCGCCACCTGTTAGAATCTGCCAGCAATGTCAACAGATGCATCAGGGAAATTGTCCGTCTGAACCAAAGAGATGTTATCGTTGTGGGGAGACAGGGAATTTGTCAAGGGACTGCACTACACCTAAAAGATGTTTTCAGTGCAATTCACTTGACCACATCCGACCAAATTGTCCACAACTGAGAGCTCCTCGTTTAACAATGGGAGGAAATGCTCCCAGTATTCGTGGAAGGCCTAGTGCACTGAGGGAAGGTCAGAGTGGAGCCAGAGGTAGATTGTTCCAAATGACAAAGAACGAGGCAGAAGCAACTCCAGATGTGGTAACAGGTACCTTTCTTCTAAATTCTATACGTGCTAAGGTGTTGTTTGATTCTGGTGCAAATTTTTCATTTGTATCACCATCATTTGCTCAATCTACATGTCTGAATTCTATGCTCCTTGATGATGAATTAGTAGTTGACACTACTAATAGTCAAGAATCTGTTACTAGAGTATTCAATAATTGTACTATTGTTATTGAGAGGTGTGAGTTACCGATTCGACTGTTTCCTATGCCAATGAAAGAGTTTGATTTAGTGGTGGGTATGGACTGGTTAGCAGAACATCAGGCCAGTATTGTTTGTAATAAGAAAATGATAAGAATTACTCTGCCAGATCAAGAAACAGTTATTATTTATGGTGATCATCAGGATCATCATACTAGTTTACTATTTGTGATAAAATCCCGAAAATCTATTCGGAAGGGATGTCAGGGTTGTTTAGCATATGTTATTGATGCAAAGAAAGAAAAAAGGAAGCAGGAATTGATTCCAATCGTTAATGAATACCCGAAAGTCTTTCTAGAGGATTTGTCTGGGTTACCGCCAGATCGAGTCATTGAATTTCGGATTGATCTCATACCTGGGGCAGCACCAGTGGCCAAGGCACCGTATAGATTGGCTCCTTCGGAATTGAAATAGTTGGTTACTCAGTTGAAGGATCTGACTGATAAAGGATTCATTAGATCCAGCACTTCACCTTGGGGTGCTCCGGTCTTATATGTCAAGAAGAAAGATGGATCTATGCGAATATGTATAGACTATCGAGAATTGAATAAATTGACCATCAAGAACAAGTATCCTCTGCCAAGGATTGATGATTTGTTTGATCAACTGGTAAGAGCAAATTATTTCTCCAAAATCGATTTAAGGTCGGAGTATCATCAGCTTAAAGTCAGGAAAGAAGACGTTACTACAACAGCTTTTCGAACCAGATACGGGCATCATGAATTCTTAGTTATACCATTTGGCTTAACTAATACGCCCGCAGCTTTTATGGATTTGATGAATAGGGTATGTAAGGAATATCTTGATAAATTCGTTATTGTATTTATTAATGATATTCTTATATATTCTAAGACTGAAGAAGAGCACGCGGAACATCTTCGCTTGATACTGGAATTGTTGAAAGGAGAAAAGATGTATGCCAAGCTGTCCAAGTGTGAGTTCTGGTTAAGGGAAGTCCAATTCTTGGGTCACGTTATCTTAGAAGCAGGGGTGAAAGGTAGATCCAGCTAAAATCAAAGCAGTTGAAAAGCGGGAAGCTCCAAAGACTCCTTCTGAAGTCCGAAGCTTTTTGGGACTGGCAGGCTACTACCGTAAGTTCATTCAGAACTTTTCTAAGATAGTCGTGTCATTAACCAAATTCACTCGGAGGAATATTAAGTTTCAGAGTGAAAAAGAACAACAAGAAGCTTACCAACTATTGGAGGATCACCTTTGTAGTGCGCCGGTGTTAACCCTACCTGATGGATCCAAAAATTTTGTGGTATACAGTGATGCTTCAAAGTTAGCATTGGGATGTGTTCTGATGCAAAGAGGAAAAGTTATTTCTTATGCATCAAGACAATTGAAGGATCGTGAGAAACAGTATCCGACTCATGATATGGAGTTAGCCGCGGTGGTATTTGTTCTAAAAATATGGAGGCATTACGTTCTGGGGACAAAGTGCCAGATTTATACAGATCACAAGAGTCTACAGCATATGTTCAACCAGAAAGATTTAAATATGCGACAGCGTCGGTGGATTGAACTTGTTAATGATTATGACTGTGAAATCCTTTACCACCCAGGAAAAGCCAACGTGGNCCAGAAAGATTTAAATATGCGACAGCGTCGGTGGATTGAACTTGTTAATGATTATGACTGTGAAATCCTTTACCACCCAGGAAAAGCCAACGTGGTAGCTGACGCTTTAAGTAGAAAAGAAAGGAGCGGGACTATTAAAACTGTGGCAATGAGAATAAGTTTAGTCCCTGATATCCATAAAGAAATTCTGAGCTGTCAGAAGGAAGCTATGAAAGAAGATCTTATCAAGTCAGAAAGGTTGGGTAAGATGATTTCAACCTTGAAACCAAACGACAAAGGGATTATGTGTTTTCAAGGGCGAATTTGGGTACCAAGTTTTGAAGATATCCGAAAAATCATTTTGAATGAAAGCCATAAATCCCGATACTCTATTCATCCAGGTACCAATAAGATGTATCGAGATCTAAAGTCTTTTTATTGGTGGCCCGGATTGAAGAAAGATATAGCCAGATATGTGGAACAGTGTTTAACGTGTCTACAGGTTAAGATCGAGCATCAAAAACCATATGGAAGTCTTCAATCTTTGGAGATTCCTGTGTGGAAATGAGATCATATTACAATGGATTTCGTCATGAAGTTACCTCGAACTCAAAAGGGGTATGACGCGATATGGATAATTGTTGATTGCTTGTCTAAATTTGTGCATTTTCTACCAATAAGATAGGGATACTCTCTAGAAAAGATGGCACAGATTTATATTAAAGATATTGTAACCAGACACAGTGTTCCACTGTCTATTGTTTCGGATAGAGATAGTCGTTTCACCTCAAAGTTTTGGAGAGTTTGCAGAAAGCTTTGGGGTCTGAAATTCGGTTAAACAGCCTATCATCCGCAAACTGACGGGCAAAGTGAAAGAACTATCCAGACTCTCGAAGACATGTTGAGAAGCTGTATCGTTGACTTCGAGGGATCATGGGAAAATCATTTTCCATTGATAGAGTTTGCGTATAATAATAGTTACCATTCCAGCATCCAAGCGGCACCATATGAAGTATTGTATGGACGTAAATGTCGAACGTCGTTGTGTTGGAACGAGGTAGGTGAAAGGCAATTGACGGGTCCTGAAATTGTTCAAGAATCTTCAGACAAGATTGAACAGATCCGTGAAAGAATCAGAACAACACAAGATCGCTAGAAAAGTTATGCTGAAAGCCGATTGAATTTTGTGTAGGTGATTTTGTGATGTTGAAAGTTTTGCCATGGAAGGGTGTCATCAGATTTGGGAAGAAGGGTAAGCTTAGTCCAAGGTATGTTGGGCCGTTCAGAATATGTAAACGAATCGGGCCAGTGGCGTACCAGTTAGAACTACCAGAAGAACTAAGTATGATTCACAACATTTTCCATGTATCGAATTTGTGGAAATGTTTAGCTGATCCGAGTCTTACTGTACCATTACCAGAGGTCAAACTGGACAGTAAGCTGAACTTTGTGGAAACACCAGAAACCATGATTGACCGAAAGATTAGTGTGTTGAGAAACAAAGAAATCAATCTGGTTAAAGTACAGTGGAAGTTTCACAAAAGACCAGAGGCAACTTGGGAATTAGAATTAAAAGTGAGAGTAGATTATCCATGGCTCTTTAATTAAAGGAATTCTTGGACGGAATTCTTTTGAAGGGGTGGATAATGTGATAATGGGGTTCTAGTTATTACTCAAGGTGATTATTATGTGAGTTAATTGTTTATGTGAATACATGCTTGCATGGGTTAAAATACGTAAGTATGTGTATTTCATGCATGGGATATATGCAAAATATGTGGATATATATATATATATATATATGTGTGTGTGTGTGTGTATGAGTGTGTGTATGCATCATATAAGCATGCATGTGCATATGTGTGCATAAACTTTTATATGCATGCATGTGAATGGGGGGGATTGACCGACTTTCCATATTCGGAAAGTATAAGTAGTGGCTTTGTATGAAGAAACAAGTTTTCTCTGCTTCTTTTGGAATTTTGAGAGCTATTCAAGTTAAGTGTTGTTCGGATATTCAAGGGGAGTTTTGCAATCTTCTTCAAAATCAAAGTAATTGCATAAGGTGAGTGATTTCTAAAAATACTCTTTTAAGTTTTGGTTAATTGTTGTTGAAAGAACTGCATTCCATCTTTAAAATTAACTTGTGCGATTTAGGGTTTTATCCGGATAAGAGGTGACCAGATTGTTTCTAAACCGGTCATAATATTGTCCTGATTGGTTTTAAACCGAACACGTGTTGTCCGATTTAGTTATAAATCGCTCAAGAGTCGTGCGATTTAGAGAGTTAGTGAGATTTTAATTATGTAAACCGTACAAAGGTTTTGAACGGATAAGTATGAATACGACCAGGCATTGTGCGGTTTAGCCTTAAATCGCCTAAGGGTCGTGCGGATTCGTTATAAACCGATCACCTATTGAGCGGTTTAGTCTTAAATCGATCATGTGTTGTCCGGATTGCCTTAAACCGGACATGAGTCATGCGGTTTAGTTTTAAATCGATTAAAGGTCATGCGATTTAGTCTTAAATCAACCAAGTGTTGTTCGGATTAGTATATCGGACAAAAAGGACAGTGTTGTCCGGATT
>NW_020201251.1:39512-44034 GCF_001531365.2 Cynara cardunculus var. scolymus | reverse complement strand
GTCATATGTGGATATTATTATAACTCTTATTATTATTACTAATTGGATTTAATAACTTTAAATCATCATTTCTTTGTGACCTGATGAATTAGAGATATTATTCCAATTAGAAATAATAATTTAGATGTTATTAAGAAGGGGGAAATAGTTTGTCACACAGGGCAAGTATTGCCTTAAATCTTTCCATTAAATCTTTTCAGAGGAATTCTGATCTTTTTAGTCTGATGATTCAAAGAAGTTTTGGTTACAATATTTGTTTCATATTGGGAACATTGGATCTTTAAGCAGATGTATTTTATTAGTAGAACTGAGGTTCTTGAGTATATCCTATTTTTACATATCATTGAGGACTGCATTATTTGATTGTATTGCAAAGTTACTTTATTATATATTGGTGTTCATCACCCTGCATTTGCAAAAGAAGGGATTTACTCATTAGACCCTTCTGGTCCAACCCTCATTTTCTGTTTTAAAAATATGCAATGCAGGAACGGTTAGGGCCAGGGATAATAAGGGGAAAGGGAAAATGTGATTATTTTCCTAATTCTGATATCTGCTTTTGAAGATCTGCATAAGATTGTTTATTTTTGAAGATACATGTTGTATTACATGTGATAGTACAGAATTTGTTTTGGAATTTTTCATATGTAGATTTTGTACATATAAGAATCCTTATACTAGTGGGACCATGTGATGTAAACTATGTTTCTATGTAATGAAATATGTGTTATATGCAAATGTGGTGTTTGAGGGTGTTACATAGCCCTTTGAAAACAACCACACAAGTTGAGAGTTAAGGGAGAATTTGGCCCTAAAATCGAGTTAGGGTTTCTTAAGAAGATCAGATAAATTACAGTTTCAGGTTGGTAATTTTAATGACTTATTGGAAAAAGTTGATTATTAAGAATTAATTGAAGATTTTGTTTCCATTAATATTAGTAGAATGATTCTATGTAAATGAATGTTTTGTATCTTACATTATCAAGATGTCTTTATTTTAAGGGCAAAATACGCAAAATAGCAACCTATTTTTGTAAATTTCCTTATTATAGTATTGTACTTTCAGTTTTTCTTATTACAGCAATGTACTTTCAAAATATTTTTTATTAGGGTATTGTACTTTCAAAAATTTACCCATTATAGCATTGAGTAACCTTTTAAATTAAATTTACCCATTATACCAGGTTTTTTTGCCACCTCATCATCCATGTAGGCTGTCTACTTGTACGATAATGCTGACATTGCATTTTTTATTACAACATTGTACTTTCAAAATTATTTTATTATAAGATTACCAATTTCTATTACAACATTATACTTTTAATTTTAATATTTTTATGATTTAAACATTGTAAATTTAATGGCAAAATACGCAAAAAAATATAATATCATAAATTAAACATGTTTATAAAAGATCACAATTTCACGAATAAAAATATCCAAAAAAAAAAACCATTCATTCATCAAGTTCATCATAAATTTCATGGTTTACTTTGTAATAGCAAAAACCTAAACAAGTGAACATCTTTTCAACAAAAAAAAAACATCTTATTCACATTCGTCTGACAATGTTATTTAATCAAGTGGAACCGCCTTGTCACAACTACTACCTTCTCCATCTTTTTCAACGGTATTTTTCCGTTGGTTGTTCAAAGTTATTCTTTCACTTCGCCTTCTTTTTTTCGGGATGAGCTTTGGTCGTGATTCCACTTTAGATGGTTCCTGTTCAAATTAGATGGTTCCTGTTCAAATTAGTGAACAAATTAGTATGCAATTAATATAGAAAATTAGTATGAAACTCGAAGATTTTACATTACCTTTTTAACATCCCTTTATGAACCCGTTCCGCCTCGTGTACCTCCTTTATTGCTTTGTCTATGAATATTAGTCCTAGGCCTGTCTGGTGGTCTTACATCTTTCAATGGTGCATCTTTTTTCTCATTCTTGCATGATCTATTGTTATGACCTGCTTCATTACATTTGGTACATGTCATTCTTCTTCCTTGTCTTCCAATTTGTCTTGTTGAAGTCAATAATCTTTCCACTGCATCCCTTTTTCTTTTAAGTTTTGACCTTCCAGACAATCTTCTTGGCAACGGCGGCAAGGGGCTGATAAGATTGGTTTTCGGCCACATTTTGATTCCGTTTAAAGGTCTTAAATAATGATTGTATGACTGAATAAACATGTTTTTCCTGAAACAATCTGGAACATAACTTTCTGGAATCTTGTTTACGTACAAGATCACAACCATAGCATGGGCACATGGCAAACCCGATAGTTGCCACATTCTACAAGTACATGATCTTTCGTCTACATCAACTATGAAAGCATCTAACCCACTTTTAACCTCAAAAAGATCACCCYCACATGGAAGTACATGCCAAAATMTACATGGAAATGAGAAGTTAGTGAATTTATGAACAATGAGTACTAAAGCATATAAGTGACAAAATAATACCTTTGTTGTTCTTTTAAGTGCTCAATTTTTTTCCTAATAGCAGGACATATATACCATCCACCCATTTCCCAGATCTCTCTCTCATTTTATCCATGCTCAAAAGCCATCAAATCTTCTTCTCTCACATTATCATGATCTTCTCCAATATATGCTTGTGTCACTAAACCATGCCCAATTTTTTGTCTAAATTCAATTATTTCATCTTCACCTTCGGATATATGATCTAAAGAAGGAGCATCAGAAACATCATCATCATCAGTAGATGAACTGTCACTATCATTATCACTACCATCTTGTCTCAAATACTCTGTTAAGTCTTCAACAAAATCATCTAAATACACATCAATTATCTCACTACTTTTGAGTCCATATTCAATAAAACTCTTAAAATCCACATCACATTTAAGTTTTCTTAAACCATTTTCTAAGCCCTTACCAGGTTTACAAAAATATATGTTTTCACACAATGTGTGTGTCTCATTCTTCAAAAAAGCAACAAAATCCATGTATTCGATGTTGCCAATGTCAAAAGTTTCAAAAAAAAATTCTCAACCCATTAGCATATTCAAGTGGCCAAAATACAAAAACACCTGTGTAATGTACCTCAAAAGATATTGATGAAGATGTCATCCTGAAGATAAAGAAGCATACAAAATTTAGCATCTGGGATAACCTTGAGAATTTATCCTACATGGGTAAATTTTTGAAAGTACAATGCCCTAATAAAAAATATTTTGAAAGTACATTGTTGTAATAAGAAAAACTGAAAGTACAATGCTATAATAAGGAAATTTACAAAATTATTGTAAATCTGAATTTGAGTGGCTTTTTGTTACAAGAATTTTTATTAATCGAATTGTGTTTTGAGATGATTGAGTTGGATATTGAATGAATTAAGTTGTGAAAAAGGTGATTATGGACTTGGTAGATGTATATTAGTCGTGTATGTAATGGATTTGAAAGTTTATGCAGTTGATTAGTTGTTAGTGTGAATCACATATTGTAAATTTGTATTTGAGTAGTTTGGTTGTTTTAAGGTGTACGAATTAGTTTAATTTCAGCTTAATATTAATAAGTTTTTGTTACAAGAATTTGATTAATCGATTTTTTTAGACGATTTAGTTGGATATTGGATGAATGAGGTTGTGAAAGGTGATTATGAATTTGATAGATATATATTAGTTGTGTATGTAGTGGATTTGGAAATTTATGCAGCTGATTAGTTGTTAGTATGAATCACGTATTATAAATCTGAATTTGAGTGGTTTGATTGTTTTAAGGTGTATGAATTAGTTCGACGGTCGTATTTGATTGATTTATAAGTAGTAGTGGTTGATTTTTGTTAAATTTTCTGTAGGGGCGAGAAACAAAGAGAGGAGATGGGGGAGACATAAGATATTATGGAAGTTGTATCGGGTTGAAACAGAGCTAGGGAACTTCTGTGGTGATTGTTTTGGTGATATTGATGTCACAACTTGCAGGTTTTGACAGCAATAGGGAACTTCTGTATATGTTCAATTGTAGTGGGAATGATAGTAGAAATTATCGTGATGTATCCAATTTAACATCGTGAATATCGTCCTGGAATTGACAATTTGCTAGTACTTCTCATTGGTGGAATTCCTATTGCAATGCCAACAGTTTTATCTGTTACAATGGCAATTGGTTCCCACCGCTTATCTCAGCAGGTTGATCAAACTTCTTTGCAGATATTTGCTAAAGGAGTGGATGCAGATATGGTGGTTTTGATGGCTGCAAGAGCCTCTAGGATGGAAAACCAAGACGCAATAGATGTTGCTATAGTAGGGATGTTGGCTGATCCAAAGGAGGTAGGGAACTTTCTGTTGTAAATATCGTTTACATAGTATAGTAAACAGCAAATAGATCAACAGTTTTCCTAATGCCTGATGCATCTGATGCAGTTGGCTGCAAAGTTTTCAAGGTTCAACGAGAGGCTGGAGGAAGCATTATGGCTTGAGGGCTGTTAATGGATAAGGGGTATTGGCAAATCCCTGATGATTTTTAATAGTAACTACCCAAGATATGGAAAATCCTCTTCATTG
>NW_020201251.1:28287-38867 GCF_001531365.2 Cynara cardunculus var. scolymus | reverse complement strand
AGCCACTGTTGGATTATCATCTGGCCACTGAAAATCCATCACTTAGTTGATCCTTAATGTTTTGTTTGTTGACAACATTTCTTCATTCAATTGTAAAGAATTAAGGGTTTAATTTCTTGAAGAAAATTGTCTTTAAAGTCTGCCATCACAACTGGGCTAAAGAGTTAAAGTTAGACCAAAATCTTAATTATTTAAATGACACTTGGACTCCTATGATGGAACACCTKTTGTTGCATATGCATCACTAAGCCAAACAGGTTCATTATCTCAAATRYGAGTCCTGCAATGTTGGTGGTCTACAAAAAATGGAGAGATGGAAAACCKACAAATATAAGACYAGAAATTGGAGCTAAACATTRAAGTAAAACTTCATGCAGTATGCTGGAGCTAAACATTGAAGCCTTTATATTTCTGCTGGCTGAGAAGCAGAAGCTAATATTTCATTGGAATGTTTTGAATTCCAGCCATTAATGACTCCTTTCAAGATAGAGTTGGTGAATGGCACAATATGGCATTCCACTGTTTTCCCAATCACAATCAACAATTTCAGAAAAGAGCTCGTGCTTGTGTGTGTATTGATATGAAAAGTGTTCTGAAACAAAAAATGTACATATACATTGCAAACATATTGAACTTACTTGTTGGAGCAGGAGGCGCGATGAGGAAGTCGATGAGAGTGAGTCGATTAGGGTTTAGATTTGATCAGGAAGAAGAGGGTCGATTAGGTCAGAGAGGAACACCATGTGTGCGATTGAAGGTGAACGAAGAGTCATCAGGATCTGAACGAACAGTCTGAAACAATGAGAATGATTGAGCGTTTTTCAGTTTCAAATATTGTTTTTAAATTAAAATTTTCTTTTAAATGACACGTAGGATATCCACGTGTAACAGGTTATCCTACATGGTTTCTATGTCATTTTAAATTTGGCATGTCAACAAAGAAAAACATGTTCAAAAGGTAACAGGTTACCCAATACTATAATGGGTAAATTTTTGAAAGTACAATTTCCTAATAAAAAATGTTTTGAAAGTACATTGATGTAATAAGAAAAACTGAAAATACAATGCTATAATAAGAAAATTTGCAAAAATAGGTTGCTATTTTGCGCATTTTGCCCTTGATTTGTAAATTTTTTTAATATACATATGATATAAAGTATTATATTATATTTTATTTATTATTTATTATTTATTTGGTCAATTTATAATGTTGATACAAATATAACAGGATCTCCAAAAAGATTGGAACGACCCTGAAAATACTTGTATAAGTATCATATTTTTATTGGTTGTTTTTTTCATAAAACTTAATTGATAAAAAGATTAAGTGGAAGATTTTGCAAGTAAAAGATAGAGAAAGTAATTCCTTAACTATGGATTGAATAGTGAAGATGAACCCTAAATATAGTGTAAAGAGTTGTTAAAATTTTAAGGTTAAAAAGTAAAATTTGCTTAGCCGATACATACGTATGAGATGTTTTATATAATTTCTTTTAACATAATAAATTTTCAAACATCACTCTTAATCAACAAATATGCACAATAATAAGACAATTGTTATTAATAGTGATATTATAATGATAACCAGGTATATGCAAAAGGATGGGTGCAAAAAAGAACGATTCTAAGATCCGTCAAGTCAAAACTCGATTTTTGAAGCAAATGCGATTGTGGACCTTTTTAGAAAGAAAAAAAATAGGAAGTCCAAATAAAATTATGGTTGTACGAGATAGTAGAGGTGGTCATTTTTTTAGTTATGAACGAGCTTATAATGTGTTATAACCAGTGTTGTCTTATATCCACGATGTCAATACAAACCATCCTTCAAGTTTTGGAGTAGATCTTTAACCTCTCCAAATAAAACCATGTTCATTTGCAACCTCCTCATTGGTTCTAGACTTGCAACTTTTTCCATTGGATCAGGTCCTGATGGGACTGATTTGCTATTTAGACTCGAATCTTCTTAAATAGGTTAGGAGACAGTTTAAGTGTGAATATCAAAGAACAAAAAATTCGAAAATAAATTTTCAATCCTAATGCATTGATTTCCAGGTCGATATCTAACGACTACATTGTTGTAATTAATAATATAATGACACCTACTTTTGATTCTCTTAACAGGAGAAAGGTTATTTTTAATTAAAATTTGATAACGTTTTAATTTTAAAACTAAAATAGATGGTTTTTTAAATCTAAAATGTTTAAAAAGTAATTAATAATATTTTGAATGAAACATATTATATAAAAATTCATCTGTTTAATTGACAATCATGATATTATACTTTCTTTTTGTTTTTTAGGCGGGTGTAAGAAATGATTCAAATGGGTAGTTCACTATTGTAATCATATGTGAATATGTCTTGGCTATATGTTTTATTTGCACACGTGAATACGTTACCAACACTCTTATGGTAAGTGTATTCGTATATGAATATGACACGATCACACCCATCAAAAAGTAAACAATGAATTACATGTGTGATCCGTCTGCCTTTTGGATTTGGTCCCTAAAAGGCATTAAGTACACATTGATATGTATTTTGTATTTTACATAACAGATTGGTCTCTTAAGTTAACATTGTTAACTTAAGGTCCATTAAATACTCATGTGCCCCTCATATAAGGGGAAATTGGTATTTTTACTCATCTTCTTTCTCCTCACCTTGTATTCCTCGATCGAATAACCCTAATTTCACTGTTTGAATTTGTTTTATGTAAACCTAGATTCATCAGACACAAATTCAAACTCCCAAAATGATTGAAACCCATATTCAAGCCCAAAAAACAATTCAAATTCAAGGAACATTCATAAAAATTAAACTCAAGATCATTCAAAAACATTATTAAGAAATAGATTCACACACAATAACCTAAATCTAAATCTAATAATAAATCAAAACCCCAAAACAGATAACTATAAAAGTTGCTTACAAAATCAATTGATGGTTATGTTGGATCTGGGGAGGTTCCTCATGTAGGAACATAACCTGAACGAGTCAGTAGTGACTGATATTTTCCACCCCAAGGCACAAATACCATAGATTGGTAGATGGTGTTTGGATTCGAACTCGAGGCCTCACTTATGGATTCTTACCTGTTAGCACAATGATAGAATTCATTGGGGACAAGGTCACTATCTTACATTAACTTGCATTTCTACATTTCATATTTTATTTGACGGTTTTAGAACATGCATAACATTATTAAGCAATGGCGCAGCGCCTAAGAGGCTTTGTTATTATTTAGAAATAAGTATTGTTTGTCGTTATAATTAGAGCTAAATATTTTATTGATTGTTTATGAGTCTAAATATTTTGAGGCTTACTCGATTTTGGTTATTGAAACAATGTGTTAATTGTTATTTTTTGATTGATAATTGATAAGTAGATCAAGCTTGAATCATGAAACCAAACCAGAAACTCATAAACTTAGCTTTTAAGCTTCTTGGTTTAACTTATATCATTAGATTGAATGTTCAAAGACTTTAAATGCAACAAAATGGAAAAGTCGGTTTTTAAATGGCTCGTTGATTTTGTTTACCGAAAAATAAATTGTTGAACTTTTTAGTTTGAAGAAAACTGTGTAGGACTTTAAAGCCGTAAAAATTTACAAGTTCCACTTAAATGAACAATATTTGAATATTTTCATAAAAAAATAATATTGTTTTAGAGTTCTGATATGTTATACTTTTGATAATGTATTCTTTTTGTTCTTAAAAATACATATCTATTACATCGAAGCAAATTAGATGTGTTTATGTGATCTGTTTGTATAAAGAGATTAGGACGACTCCTCGGATAGAAGGCTTGTGTTGCGCTCATGTTTTATAAGGATCGCCCACTTTATTCTCATCATTTAAGTACCTCGGATCGCATAAGCCATCTTCCATCGGTAACGAAAGATGTAGTTAAGTTTAGTTTGGGGACACAAATAAGTTTATCCTTGCTTTCAAATACACAAATAAGCAAGCAAAAATTCCAAAAAAAAAAAAAAAAAAAAAAAAAAAAAACCCAACCAACTTTCCCATTTTGAATGGTTTAGTCCCTAAATTTTTGTAAATGAAAAAACCGTTAAATTTTCTCATTTTGAATGGTTTAATTCCTAAACTTTTTTAAGTGAAAAAACCGTTGAACTTTCTCATTTTGAATGGTTTAGTCCCTAAACTTTTTTTTGAATGAAAAGACAGTTAAACTTTCTCATGTTGAATGGTCTAGTTCCTAAAGGCTTTTTTGAAAGAAAAACCATTAAATATTCTGATTTTGAATGATTTAGTCTTTAAACGTTATTTTAATAAATAAACCATCGAACTTTTAAAAATTGGTTACCTTTATCTTTTTAACCCAAAAAGACTACCTGAAACTGGCTACAAAGGTTTTAAAGTAAAAAAAAACTTCAATCGGTTTTTACTATTCTCATTCCTACGTCATTCAAACCCCCCACCGCCTCATTGTCATCTCTCTCTATTTTCGTCCATCATCGATGTTGGTCCCTACCATCGATCTCACTATTTTTGGTTGGTTTTTTTTTATTTTCCGATCCTCTATCCTTTTTTATATGTCTACATATGTTCCACTACATTGTTGTAAGAGAGGAAGAATCGAAAGAGAAAATGGATAAAAAACAAAGATTGTTGGGAGGGGCTAATCACGGTAATGGACGTATAGGGAACACACAATGATGGAGCGGCAAGAAGTAACGAGGGGGTAGGGTTTGGAAACAGTAAAATTAATTTATGTTTTTTTTTTACTTTACAACATTGTTAGCCGGTTACATGTTACTTTTTTGGGTTAAAATGATTTACGTGACCAATTTTTAAAAGTACGATGGTTCGTTTATTCAAAAAGATATGTTCAAAGACTTAATCATTCAAAATAAGAAAGTTTAATAGTTTTTTTATTAAAAAAATAGTTTAGAGACTTGATCATTAGAAATGAGAAAGTTTAATGGTTTTTTATTCAAAAAATAGTTCAAAGACTTAATCATTCAAAATAAAAAAGTTTGTTAGGTTGTTTTGAAAATTTTCCATCGATCAATAGATTTGTATTTCTTTCTCCATCCATTGGGCCTGGGGTTTTGTACACTCTACTGATCTATGTTCGGTATATCGGGTAATTTCGGATTCATGTTTCATATTTCTTCTACTTCATCTCCTACAATTTTGAGATGCGTTTTGTACTACCAGGTTCGGGTTGAGTTTTGGGATGCCATACCTCATGTTGGTTTATAAAAGAAACAACCTAAATATTATATACTTCAAAAAAAACAATAAACGGGTTGCTAGGTCAAACATGGGTCCGGGTTTTCCTTTTTTCCAGCTTTTGCTTGAAAACAACCGCTGCAAATCAAAAGAGCGAGAAACGTTTAATTTCTCACCACAGTATTTTCTTGTTTTTGTCGTAAACATGTCGTAGTTCTTACAAAAGAGCAATGGCAAAAACTACATTTTCGTAAGAATGATCAATTTTTGACAGATTTTGGAAACGTAGATCTAAATATCTAACATATATATAAGCGCATTATACTTTGCAATTTTTTCTTCAAACCAACTACTTTTTAAAAGAAATCATGCTTTTTTCCATTACTGCAAAAATGATGATTATTTGATATGAGTTCAATAAGCTCGATCGTTGTTGAGTGGGAGTTCATAGTTCCTTTGGGGATTGAACACCTAGCAGACCAGACCCGTGTGTACCTGATTTGCCTCTCATGGAGGGGATAGTGTGGACCAACTGGCGGTTGTCGGGTTGCAAACCCTTTTGCACAAACAATACCAGGCTTTAACCATTGTCTTTGGCTCAACTGGTAATTAGCGAATCTTTGAACATTGTGGTTACGGGCTTGAATCTTTCTATGCGTCAAATGTGTGTATTTCGTTTATTTTATCAGTGTGTTCTCTAATTAGAAGAAGGAACGAGGCCTTTTCTAGATACATCATAGGGATAGAAAACCAGCATGCAAGTCAGTGATATTGCCATAATGCCCAAAATCATCTGCATCTATAAGTTCAGCTTTGTATCTATGGAGTCTAAGAACTCAATCTGCATCTATTTCTAAATATATAATGTATTTTGAACAAAATGAATAATCAAAAACTGAAAACAGCATTTACCTGGTCCAAATTCTTCAGGGGATCAGAGTTCCATAATTGTGTCAAACCCAGGCACCATTGCCTGCTGACTTATCGTGATGATGACCGACACTACAACAAAATCAGGTTTATAGGATGCTAAAAATGTCCAAGTGTTGTAATAGACACAGACTTAAGTTTATATCACCAAACACTTATGCATCACTTTTAAAAATGATACAATAAGTTTATATGATGTTTTTCTGCTCTTGACAAGTTTTTCAAGACAAGTGTGAAACAAAGTGTCCTATTTATTTTTTTACGATATTATTTAAAAAATTATCTTATAAAAACAAGTGTCCTGTAGAAAAAGGTGTTACTTCTATAAGTAGATAATATATTTAATAAAACCCTTTATTTCAAAAGTGTGCTAAAAGCTTGATAAGATGCCCAAAAGCTTCGTATAAACTTATTGCAACACTTTTACATGAGAGGCATAATCGTTTGCTACTATAAACTTAACTCTTATAAAACAGTCTATTTGTTATAATGTGTGAGGCCAGTATGGTGGGGGTGCTCCGGAGGTTAGCGTATACCCTCCCTCATGTTACTCTATTCGACCAATGTGAAGCAAGAAATGCATGGCATTAACAACATCATATGCCATAAGCCCGATCTTTCCCCCGATCCAACTTCCCAATTGGCTTCCAATCAAATATCCGAGCTTACCATACCGTTCCTCCGCTAAGAACCCCATCATATACGTCCCACACAATGTACCTGCACTCCTTAGACTCCCTTCGGTTACAGATCCTTGATAATAAATTACTTCAAAAAGATCCCATCCAGAAGAAACAATAGGTCCCAAGATGCGATTGGCATTCTTGTTTGCTATTTTGGCAGCTTTATCTCCAGCTTTCTTGGCTTGTTTGGTTGCAGTTTTGGTTTCAATGCCTTGTGAGAGTGCATCAGCTAATGAGGATTCAAATGCTTTATTTCTTGCTAACTCAACATGAACTGTTCTGATGTTGTTGGTGTAATATTTCACACTCTCTTTCACACCACATACTACTGTTCCTGAACCCCCATCGAAACAGTCCAAGATACTAAACTTCCCAGTTTGTGATGAGCCTCTTTCTCCAACTGTCTCCCTACATCTTCCAGCTGAAGAGAAGGGGAAAAGAGAGTTAGAGACAAGGTTTTCTGGGATCAAATGTTGGGGATTTGAGGAATAATGGGAAAGGACACCCAAGATGGTAAAAGAAGCTTAAAGAAGATAATATATATTTATAATCCTTAAAGTAAAGAGGTGTAAACACCTTAGTATCAAAATTTCGTGTAGAGTATTCTGATGGGTCAAGATTGTATATTCTGCTTCCAAGTACTAAAATTTCTGCAGTAAACGTGATATTTTGAATGTACAGAGAATGTGAAATTAAGTATTAACCAGGATTGCTCATTTAAGGTGTTTTGTATTCGCAATGACTGAAAAAATATATTCTTTGCTATTAAAAAACGGAGGAAAGGATAGTGTTATCAATAAGCCAAGAAATGCAGATCAGATTATAGAGAAAACATAAACTATTTACTTTATCTAAGCAAATGTAGAAAACCAGGTAACCAGATGAAAGAATCATATGTAGGGCTGTACAGAAAACTTCAACCTGCCCAACCCAGCCCGCTAACAACCCAGTTAAACCCAACTCTCCTCACAGTTAAACCGCCAATTAAGAGGGTTAAAATTGTATTAGGCCTAGCTCAACCCAACTTAACAACTCGCCTCTAAAATATATAACTTCGAAAATTTTAGTTATATCTATATATAATATATTAGTCTATTGTATATATATGCTAATGATGTGTAAATGAATCTGCTCAAAATAGATATAATCCATCAATGAAGTCCTTTTATATATATACATACACTGATAATGTGTAAATGAATCTGCCCAAAATATATTTAATCCATCAATAAAGTCCTTACAGCCCAAGGCCCAAAATAGATCTAATTATAGCCCAAGGCCCAAAATAGATCTAATTATAGCCCAACGCTCCAAGTCGATCGATCAAGTCCAGAATTCAATTGATCAGAAGTCCTTGCACAGTTACATTGCCGTTGTTAGTCTGCTACTCGGACAAGCAAGGTATACAATTGTTCCCCTCCAAAACGGCAGACTCTAGTGTTCAACAGCTTTGGTGTATATGGACATCTAATAAACAAATGAGATGGTATTTCAGTGATAGGTTCGTTACGCATGGGATGATCTTAGGAGGCCTTTTCATTGCCTCCCACGTAAGATGCACGGGTTTTTTTCTTAACTGTGGGTGTTTGGGCCAACTTGCACGACTTCAACTAATCCATAGGTCCCTTGAAAAAATCCAGGAAAATCCCCACCGGCCTTGGGTGGATTGGAACCGGTTATCCTTGGAGGATCCCAAAAGCCCTAGTCCTGTTGCCGGTTGAGCTAACCCCTCAAGGTTTAGCTGCTAATTGAAGCTATCTCATTCAGGTTACATTGATGTTTTTAGACCATTCACTTTCAGATTTCTTCTATTTAGTCTCTAATCTCGTTTGTATTATATCATACTTAAAAACATTGTAACATGAAATGAACAGATAGTCAGTTCAACTTCAATATACTGCTCTTTGCTTAACAGTATAAGGGAACTGATTAAAAAATGGATCTACTTCAACCACTTGACAGACCAACAGATATACAAAGGGACGGATAATTAAGAATAGAAACGAACTGAGGACTTATTTGAGAAACAAATTGTTAAATGCATAAACAAAAGACATTTTCCTATGAATCCACAGATTATGCCCATTAATTAACTGCTATATCCAGTATTAAAACATTGCAACTTGTTTCTAATACTTCATCAGAAATATCACTCAAAATTACCACTCTTTTCCTTTCAAAATAAAAAGCAAATGATAACAACAGAAGTGTTAACTTTTATTTTATGATGTCAAACCTGGAATTTCTCAACCAAAATGAATACAAATTCAACGAGAAGCTAACAAAAATATACTCCTATTTCCAGTCCTTTCCATGAAAATTAAGCAGTAATCAAAATTTTCTTCAAATTTTGAAGAATTTCATATTAATTTTGAAGTTCAAATTCAGTCAGTCAAATCTCAACAAAATATCTCATTTGGAACGGAGCTTGCAGGGAACCATATAAGATCTTCATTTACTTGGATAGCTCCTGTGCCTATGATATTCATACTAATTTCTTCTTATGTTCAACTAAAATGAGAAAATGAACAGAAACACGACGTAGTTCAAACACCATAAGTTTGAAGCAATAGCTGCTACAAATCTAAAGAAGCAATCAAAGAAAGCATATCACAATAGAGGTGATCACGAGTACCTTCGTCCCCAAAAATTCCACATTCGAATTTCTGGCATCAACAAATTTCATATTTGACGATAATTACCTTAATTTGGTAGAATACAAACGTATCGACGATTTAGAAAATGAAAATTTTCAAATCAATTTTGAATTTGATAATCACTAAACTTGTCTATAATCTAAAAGTTGGCTGAGAAAGTAAAATGTATGTACCAATGTGACTGAGGAACATGTAGCCAATAACAAATGCCAGAAATTGATATCTCTTCTTCTTCAAATCCATAAAACCTCCGAATTGTAATGGATTTTGTGGTTCGGGTTACATCGGAGAACAACCTTCACGACGGACGATTCTCGAAGCCTCGAACTGCTCTCCATTTTTTGGTTGATATTAACAGTCGGAAATCGAAGCGGTGTTCGAAAAGTCAAATTACCAAACTACCCTCCCATAAACTCATTTTACATGAGCTATTACAAATTAACATGAAAACACGCGAAACGTATTTCCCTTTTATTTTAAAACTAGTGTGGGAACCGTGTGTTGCACAGTAATATGAGTATTTTGGTTAATAATTCGAAGATTGTCTATATAAATATATGTTAATTGTTAAAAGAATCATCAACAAATATATTTAAATAATTCGAAAAAACTAATAAAATCTAATTAGTGAAAATTTGATATATCTATACTATCTTATAAAGCATTTGGCTAAAACTCTTAAAAACTCTTAAAACTCTTAAAAACTCTTACAAACTCTTAAACCCGTTCATCCCTATCCGATTTCGTCTCATATCTGAATTCGTGTAACTAACTGCAGATAAACACAATCAAATACAGGATAAACATCTCATTTAAATATAAAAAATCTAAAATATAATTAGTATAATCATTAAATTCTAACAGAATACTTAATTATTATCTTTATAAAATTTATAATATTAAACCAAAAATAAATTGTATGTTAAAAAAATATTTTATATTATAAATCATTTGACAAAAACTTTTAAAAAACATTTTTTATGCGTAAAGTACTGTTTATTAATATATATTACTTAAAACTCAAGATTACAAGTAATTGTGCATAGGTACAACTTATTAAAGTTTCATATCTGAATTCGTGTAACTAATTGCAGATAAACATAATCAAATACA
>NW_020201251.1:23692-26737 GCF_001531365.2 Cynara cardunculus var. scolymus | reverse complement strand
AGTTCCAACAAAATAAATAATTATTATCTTTATAAAAAAAATTATATTATTAAATCAAATATAAATTACTTGGTTATTGTACATAAATTAAATTATAAAAAAATTGATTTAAAAAATTACACAAAGAAATAAGGAATTTCAAATAGTTAATTTGATACTAATATCGATATATTTTTGTCAAATTTTTTATGATATCTTCAAACATATATTTTATTCAAAAATAAAAACATCATCGCTTTCTAAAAATCACATAAAGTCATATTATAACATCGACCGAGATAAAGAATAAAATGAAATATTAAAATCACGATGTATCTCGTTGCATTGCGCAAGTACGCTTCTTATATATATATATATATTTATATATATATATATATATAAAGTTGTAAAATTAAATAAAATGAGTAATAACAATAACAGGGGTGTGGATAACATATGCATTGTTTGTCTGATTGATGATGTAGTTTATTTCTTTTTAAAAAGAGGATGACGCGTCTTGGATTTTTATTAAAAAAAAATAATAAGTGTACGTTTAAATCACACGGTAACTAATTATATGTACAAAAAATATGGTAAATAGAAACTTAGTCTATAAATAATATGATAAGATATTAACTGATTATTAATACATATAAATTACTATAAATAATAATTCATTGTTCAAAGACGAATGATGTTTATAAATAACAAAAATAAATACTCCGTTCGTCTCAAAATAAGTGTCCATATTTCTATTTTAGTTTGTTCCAAAGTAACTGTTCACTTTCAAAAAGTATTGTCTACTTTTCAACTCTAGTTTTAATTATGAGATAGAAAATTTATTAATCTCTCAATTATGAATGATAAAATTGTCATTTAGTTAATGACAAATTGCATGAAAAAAGTAATATACTTTAACTTGGTTTCTATTTTGGATAACATATTTTAAAAACTTTTATTTTGGTACATAAGATGTAAAGTTTTGAACATTCAAGTACTTGGATAACCGGTTAAAACATTAATCAGTTATCATGTTGATGTGCCGAGTGATGTGGTATCTGGTTAATGCTTCAACAAATAATATTGAGTTGATACCACATCAGCATGGTAACTGTTTAATGCTTCAACTGGTTACCCGGGTACTTAAATGTTTAAAACTTTACATCTTAGATACCAAAATGGAAGTTTTGAAAGTACCTTACCAAATAGAAATCAAGTTAAAATACATTAATTTTTCATGCAATTTGCGCTTTAATTAATTAAAGAGTGTAATGATTACACATTTATAAAATTGTGGATATATTTTTGAACTTAAACATGCATTAATACAAATTTCAAAGTACAAATCAATAAATAAATGTTTTTTAAATACTAATCAATAAATACTATTTACTATCATTAATATTCTAATTATTATATTGATATATATATATATATATATATATATATTACATCGAGAGAGAGGTTGCATTTGTAAGTTTGAAGTCAATGTAAATTAATAAATATTTCAATTAATATTATTTATCGTCACTAAATTTTAAATTATTGAGAGAGAAAGGAAAAGATTGATATAATGCAAAATTAAAAGTAAAATAAATTGATTTATATATATGAATGATTGTAATAGCTTTTCTAGATTCATATATTAAAAAGTTTATATATATATATATATATGTGTGTGTGTGTGTGTTTTAATTTTAGGGGGGATGATAATCAAATGAGAACTACAAAAATTTTATAAATTTGTAAGAATTGATATAAAAAATAATTTTTTGCATTTAAGATATTATTTTACATATTTTTGTTCACTTTATGAAAAAATTAAATGTGAAGCAAGCTTTTTACAAAGATCCTTGTATAACGAATTCAATACGCTGAGGAGGGATGGATACTTCTAGCACGACCTAAGTTTCTTGGAAAGTCACCCGCGTCTTGGAGTGAGGGCCGAGACCAAGTGTTGATCCTCTCTCTCAGTGATTTGATGATAATTCTTTTTAATATATCGATGTAATTTTGTTTCTGTATTTTCAGTTCCAGCGATCATACACTGAGTATGTTCAGTGATCGCTGAGGAACTTGCTTTGTAAATCTCAGAGAAAACAATACTTCAAGAAGACAACACTCACACCAAAGAACCTTCAGCAAACGTCGAAGACTGAAACTAAAGATTAGAAACTGGCGAGTACATGATCTGAAGCGGTATTCAGTGATTACGAACCTWTCTACATATGTGTGAAGACTGCTCTAGCTTCAGTGAATGATGATGAGACCTTCAGGTCATTCCAGCATTCAGCGATCAAAAGAAGCTTGTTTAGCACGACAGTTGTTGTCTTGTCCTTATGCACACAAAGGACAAACCCATACCCTTACTAAAGTTAGTACGGTACGGAGCCGATTAGTCGACTCTTTGTCCACCAACTTTAGGTAAGGATGTCTGCTTAGGAATAGTGATTTTTGTACTATTTACGGTTGCAAAGGACAAGCCTTCCATTTAAGGCTTGACACACACTCTAAACACTACCTTATTGCGTTAAATGAACATTTTAATGCACTGGTATAAATAGAAGTGTTTCTTCTCCATGCAGAGTGCGCGTATCACTCTCTAAATCTATTCTTACTTCAAGCCTCTCCTTGCTTAAGTAAAAGATCTTTCTTCTAGCATTATCTTTTCTTGTATTTGCTAAAGCTTTGTGTGTAACCAAAGGTTGTTTAAATAGGTTTTCTTTACCTTATCTTTCTGCAAACAATCTTGTAAAATCTGTATTGATCTTCTCTATCAATATATATTTTAAATTTGAAAACTTTGTGTTTGTATTCAACCCCCCCTTCTACAAACTGTTTCTTATCTTGTAGACCCTTTCGGGACCAACAAGTGGTATCAAAGCAGTGTTTTCTCTCTTTCCTTGTGTATTGTTATTTTGCTGTATTAATTTATATCTTCTTAGATAACAAACTGCTTTCAAATGGCTTTACAAATTACAAACACACACAAAAGATAAAGGCTCTCTTGGCAAACCTCCCCGGTTTGTCCGTGACAACTTTTGTCTCTGGAAGAACCGGATGTCC
>NW_020201251.1:21473-22662 GCF_001531365.2 Cynara cardunculus var. scolymus | reverse complement strand
GTCTTGTTGCTGAAGAGCATGACTGGGCTGAATCATCTGATGAATCATCTTCTGATGAAGAAGATAAAGCCTATGTCTGCATAATGGCCATTAATGCTGATGAAGGATCTTCTGAAGCATYCACCTCCTCAGAGCCATCTTCTTCTTCTACTCAGGTATGTTTCCTGAATGAACCCTCTTCTTCTTCTCGTAGTCTTTCTGCACTAGATACTCTGACGATTGACCTTTACAATGCCCTCAATGGCAAATCAAAAGCTGAAATGTTTAATGTTGATCTTCATGAACAATTGAAGATTTTCCATTCTAAGATCAAAGAACTGACCTCTGTTGAGGAATATCTTAAAGATCAGGTTATTGTAAACCAAACCATCACTATTGAACGTGAGAAGGCTATCGTTGAGCATGAGCGAGCCATCGCTGAACTCAAGGCTGAGAAAGCTACGATTGAAGGATGGTGTAAAGCTTCTTTTACAGCCTCTGAGATCATTAACGCACAGATCTCCGCCTAGACAAAGACTGGTCTAGGATTTTCCTACGATCAGGAAGATAGTGTTGTAGACAGGTCCATGCTCAAGTTTGGCACATTTGTCTCTTCTATTCCCAACACTTCTTCCTCTCAGTCCTCTTCCCTTTCTGAGAGTCATCTTGAAGGAACTCTTTTGAGTTCTGGGTGCAAAGACAAAGGTAAATCCATTGTCACAGCATCCTGTCCTAAGAAGTCAAACAAGTCTAATAGATCTAGGTCTATTCCTTTAGCTTGCAAAACTTCTTCTTCAGGGACTAAGAAATCTGAATCTCTTTAGAAATCTAAGTCACAGCTCAAGGTGAACTTCTCATCTAAAGAATCCAGTTCCTCAAAAGTTCCTCCTAGAACTAATGAGAAGGGTATTCTTGGAGCTGGTCCCGTTTCTAATCTGATACTTCTTGGCCCTAAAGCAACTCTTGTCTTTAGCAAATGTAAGCACTGTAGTGAGAAATCACATATTGCCAGTAAGTGTCCTTCTGTCGCTAAAACTGGTTCACCAGTTTTAAGCAAGAAAGTAACCAAGGTTGAGAAATCAACTAAGGTGAAATCTTCCACAAAGGCTGCTTCTACAGTCACAGTGAAGAAAACCGCTAAAACCTCCTCTTCAGGTTCAGCGAAGACAACTCCTACTGAAAAATCTTCAGTATCAGACGTTGTAATCCC
>NW_020201251.1:19755-20264 GCF_001531365.2 Cynara cardunculus var. scolymus | reverse complement strand
ATGAAGATGAATTAGAGAACTGGATGATATCTCATTATGGACAACCGGAAGCTTCCTACAGTGCTCCTCTTAACACTGAATCTCCAGAAGTTGATGATGATCCACTCATCATTCCAGTTGCATCTAGTCACTCCAACGTATCTTCTTCAGAGATCGATGCAGTGCCCATTAGCTGTGTACCCCCTTCTACTTCAAATACTGATCCATCAGTGAATGAAATGCCTTCAGTTTCTGAACCACTTTCAGTTACTGAAACTGAGACTCCTTTGGCGATAGTTCCTATTGCTGAAGAAAATGTTGTTAAAGTCTCATCCTCTCTACCTGAAATCCCTTATTCAGATGAAGTTCCTCTACCGGCTCAACGATGGACTAAAAGCCATCCAATTCATCAAATTCTTGGTRATWTAGATGCAGRTATCAAGACACGTCGAGGTCTAGGTAATATCTGTCTCTTTGTCAATTTTCTTTCTTTAGATGAACCCAAGAAGATCAATGATGCTATCTCCGAT
>NW_020201251.1:2430-18238 GCF_001531365.2 Cynara cardunculus var. scolymus | reverse complement strand
AAGTGAAATGATTCAGTACTCTTTCTCTAACACTGAACTTTTGAGTAAATATATCTTCTCCCTCAGGTATGATTACTCTTCTGTTTTCTAAAAACTTAAAACCATCACTGACTTCTTCCACGTTCAGTGATAAAATGTTTTAAAAGGTAATGACTGTTTTTCTTCACTCATCACATTCCTTTCTTAAAATTCCAAAAACGATCACTGATATTTCTCTTCAGTGACCAAACCGTTTTTTAAAATGCCAGTTTCAGTGACTTTCTTCACTGAAAACCTGATGTCTTAAAACCTTCGCTAAATACTTTCTTGTTTTCAGTGCAACTTTGTTTTAAATGAAGTCCCTCAATACTTTTTAAAACTGAATGACTCTTCATATTCTTAAAAACCCTTTTTGTTTTTTAAAGAAAATAGTTAATGCGTCGTTTTTATGACGACATTCTCTGTTTCCCAAGACCGACGCTTTGAGACGCACAAAATGAACCGTCATTATGACACCTCATAAAATGTCTTCCACTCATGGATGAGAACGTGGCACATTACTCATTATGACCACTTTTTGAACCGTCGCCTCTTTCTACTCTCTCTCATTTTCTCTCTCGTCTTACCTATAAATATGAGATTTCTTCTTCACTTTTCTCTTTACGCTTTCAAAAATTATTAGTCGAACCTCTGCTAATATCTTTCCAAAGCAAGAACATTCTTCAAAACCCTCTTTTCGACCTTTCTTCTTCAACAACAAAGGTCAGGATCTTCTTTTTTCTTTTTCTTCGTTAAAAGAAATCTGTTTAAACTTGTTAAGAACCTTGTTCTCTTAATACTTTAAACCAAAGATTATTGATCATTTCATCCTTGATTAATAAATCTGTTTCTTGATACACATTCTACTTGAAAAAACCCTCTTTTTTTCTCTGGTTTTTTCAAAAGAAGTTTTTCCTTGTTTAAAAACTTTTTCTATATTCTTTTAACCATATACTCTTGGCATTGTTTTTCTAACCATTTCTCTTCATGTTTCTGTTTTTATTAACATTGTACAGATGGCTGCCAAGAACGTCTCTTTCACTCTTGACGAGATCTCCATCAAAGCCAATAACCATCTTGCCTTGTTGGAGATACCACCCTCCCGCGCCTTCTACCAACCGACGGTTGACTTTCTCAAACAGTCGTCGCTCGGCTTCACGCTCAACCATGAGCCTATCCTGGTTAAAGAGATACTCCAGCAGTTCTGGTTCACTGCTGAAGTCGTCGAGGTACCAGACTAAGCTGGACGACCAGTGGAGCAGATTCACTTCACCTTCAACCGAATGGACGTGAATTTCGGGGTTTCTACACTTCGCTCAGCTCTTCGGTTTCCAAAGGGCCCCTTCTATAGTGAACCATCCTCTGCCGAGATCATATTCTTTCTCGATGCCATTGGCTACCAGTGGCCATTGAAGAAGGACTCAGGCGCTCCCCTCAAGTCACTCACGAAGATTGAGAAGAACAGAATGTCAGCTGTTTGGCAATACATCTTCTCTCACTTCATCCAGTGCATGGGTGGAAAGACTGGTGGTCAGGATCAGGCCTCCAGGATTGCCTTGACGATAGGCATCTCTGCCATTCAACGTCGCAATATAAATTATGTTGCGGTCATTTTCGATGACCTGGTGCAAAAGCTGAATAAGCGCCAGCGAGAAAAGGTGGTGCCTTACACCAGGTTCCTTTCAATGGTATTTTCAAAGATTTTCAAAAATCTTTACCCCAAAGAAAGAAACCTTTCAGCTTGCCGGCTTGGCTCCAGGATTCTGGAACACAAGCTGAGGGACAGTGATGTGACATTATCTTCTATGTTGTCCATCACTACCTCTTCCTCTCATGTAGCAACGACAAGGGTGACCATCCCCACGTCTAGCCCAGCTACCACAACCCCTTCTAAACGTCCCTCTCAACCAACTCTTGGTTCTACTCAGAGGGCCAAGAAAGCCAAAAAGGGGATACCCACGTCTCTAGCTGGAGCCTCTCAACAAGCTTCAGTTATTGAAACTAGCCTTACCCCCGAGGCATTTTCTGTTAACCCTCCCAGCTCTTCAGTGATCTCTCCTATCACTGTCGTATCAGTGGTACCTTTACCAATCACTTCAGTGACCCAAATCACTGAAAATGTTGATATCAGCACCGCCACCGCTGAACATCCACCGCTCTTCTCAACCATTTTCTCTTCTCCTCCTTCCTTGGTCTTTACAAGTGTCCATGACGTATCAATGCCTGTCCTTCCTGATACTGAGACACATACCACAGGACCTGAGGCTGTTTCTCTCGATGCACCTCAGCATACGGATGTCCATCCTCTCGAGGACATCTTTGCACTTGCCACTGACAATCCTTTAGATGTCACTGAAGGCCCCTCAGGTACTCCATCTTCCTACCCTTTCTTTTCTTCTAACCTTGAGCCTTCAGCTCATCTTTCTTCTTTTGCAGATCCTTCTCTTGTGCATCCTTCTACTGAAGGTGGAGGAGATGCTGGGGTTAGAGAGAAAGATGATGGAGGAGATGAAGAAATTGATGATGACTATGATATGGTATCAGACATTCAACATCTCCTTCCCGCCGTTGATACCGTCCTCTCCAATGTCAACGAAGTTCACCAAGAGATGCCCCGCCAAGGCGATCTTGATGCGAACTTCCTAGCCCTTCAAGCGAACGTTCAAGAAGTTTAGAGTCAGCTTCAGACTCTCCAGGAAGCTGTTCAAATCAATAATGATGCCCTCGATGTTCTTCATAGTAGGGCTGACGATGCTCAAGCAATAGCTGAACAGCAGACTGGACTTCTTTAGCAAATCCTGGATGATGTCTGTCAACCAGCTCCAGTGAGTGCACCCTCCTTCTCTGCCGATGATCGCGCTCAGCTCTCTCAAATGCGTGAGGCAACGACAACTCTAGCCAATGCTTTGCAAAGGCTGGAGGATTCCATGGTTYTCCAGCGACAGCGCTTGGACGAACTCTCTGGCCAATTTTCTCAAGTCTTAGCTATAGAAGGGAAGATTAGGTCCAACGCTGGTGGATCATCCGATGCTGTTCCTACGACCTCTCAGGCTGTTGGTCCAGTATCAGCTTCAGTTGCAGTAGAAGTCGAGGCTGTTGAAGCTGAAGCGGTTGTTGCTCCTGTAATCACGTCCACCGAAGCTGCTCTAGCTGAGGTTGACGTAGCCATCCCTAGGGATGATGTCCATACCGTCACTGCTGCTGGTGATGATGATGATGTTGATGAGGATGAAGAATATGATGATGAAGACGATGATGAACCTGTCATTCCAGACATCAGAGATGATCAAGATGGTGACGACGACGATGATGATGAAGATGACTTTACCATCAAGTTCCAGAAGCCATTAACCGTTACCAAAGGTGTTGCCCTCGGGGAAGCTCTATCCCAAGGGGAGCAAAGACAAGGTGAATCGACTCCATCAGGGCACCAGGACCCCAAGTCAAAAGGCAAGGCGGTCGCTGAAGAAGGTAACTTGAAGGTACTTTTCGCAAGCCCTCAACAAACCTTATTTGAAGAATCTACCTATCAGGTAGTGATTACTTCAGAGTACCAACTTCGCATCCCTTCAACAACCTGCGGTCGACTGGAGTGGGTATCTGATCAACCCAGCTCTTTTACTCCATCCGACCAGCAAATGTCTCAGCTTAAGGAGTCGCTCGACCAGACTAGAGTAAAAATCCCTCTTCGTACCTCTAGTGGTGGTGAGTTTGACTTCCTCTCTGAAGCTGAAAGACTCGAGGCTTTAAGGGCTGAAGAAGAGCTAGAGCTTCAAAGGAAGCAGACTGAAGACAACTTACAGCTGGCCAAGTCTCTAGCTGCTAAAGTCCTTCCCAAGAAGAAGTCCAAGAAAATGGTGAGTGCTGTCCAAGCCCAGGCCAAACTTCTTCAGATTGCAGAAGCAGAACGCAAGAAGAACCTAAAGCTTGTGGACAAGGATAAGCAATGGAGCGAAGCAAAGTTGAAAAAGAGACTCAATCCTCGTCCAATCATCAGCGTCAGCATCAGCGGATGATCCAAAGATGGTGGAACTCTTGTCTCAATGCTCATCACCAGGGACAATCTTGAAGCCATTACCGAGTATCCTTCCTACCTTGGCCGCTATGGATAGAGATCAGACAAGCCATTCAGTAATCCAAGTCGAGACACAAGACACTTATCGAGGACACCATCAACGAGCTCATCAAAAGGATGTCCAGATATGTCAAGGTCCCTGACAGGCCAACTCTGAAGAAATGTGGGAAGAAGAAAATAAAGCTCCCTGATCCTAATGAAGGACCATTCCTAAGGAACGAACATGAAACAAGGTTCTCCTTAGATGATGTCCTGAAGGGTCATAAGAGTGCTGACATTTCTATGTTGAATCTTGACTTGCCAGATAAGGGTCCCTATACACCCAACTCTGTGCATTTTAAACCTGAGTTAGAAGATATATTCCTTGACTATGAAGGTGAAGTCAGATTTCAGAGAATGTCAGAGCTGCATCTCTGTCCAGTGGATCACTTGTTTTATCTTTTGTTATGGATAGAAGACAGCATGCCTGGAAAAGTCGTCGATCTGAAGATTCAAAAAGAAATCCAACTTCGAAGAAACCTTGGTGAAGATGTACCTTAGTACATAGATCTAAGTGTTTTAGATTAAGGAACTCTATGTATCTTCAATCCATTTTTCCTTGTAATTCTTTTTCTATATCCTCTTTCAGTGATTGTATTTACATTTCTAAAAATTCTGAACATGTACTGTAATACTTGTATTATTTCCATTGATTAATAAAATGAGTATTCCATGTGCCTCACTGAAAAAGATCCCAAAAAAAAAAGTAATAGGGACACAAGTCTATGAGTTCCAGTGTTACTTTTCTCGTTCGCTGACAGTCTATAAGTCAGTGAATAAGCTTTCAGTTTCAGTTTTCCGTACTTGTAATTTTCTTAGATATAACTTAAGAAAACTTCTCAAGCTGAGACTGACCAAACTGAAAAAGATCCAAAATAGTAAAAAGGGACATGTAAGTTATATGTAACTTTTCCTTACTATTATTTGATAAGGTAACTTTCTTTATGTTATCTTGTTATCATCAAATAGGGGAGATTGTTGATTCTCTCTCTCAGTGATTTGATGATAATCCCTTTTAATCTATCGATGTAATTTTGTTTCTGTATTTTCAGTTCCAGCGATCATACACTAAGTATGTTCAGTGATCGTTGAGGAACTTGCTTTGTAAATCTCAGAGACAAACAATACTTCAAGAAGACAACACTCACACCAAAGAACCTTCAGCAAACGTCGAAGACTGAAACTGAAGATTAGAGACTGGCGAGTACGTGATCTGAAGTGGTATTCAGTGATTACGAATGTATCTATATATGTGTGAAGACTGCTCTAGATTCAGCGAATGATGATGAGACCTTCAGGTCATTCCAGCATTCAGCGATCAAAAGAAGCTTGTTTAGCACGACAGTTGTTGTCTTGTCCTTATGCACACAAAGGACAAACCCATACCCTTGCAAAAGTTAGTACGGTACGGAGCCGATTAGTCGACTCTTTGTCCACCAACTTTAGGCAAGGATGTCTCTTCAGAAAATAGTGCTTTTGTACTATTCACTGTAGCAAAGGATAAACCTTCCTCTTAAGGCTTGACACGCACTCTAAACCTACCATATTGCATTAAATGAACATTTAATGCACTGGGTATAAATAGAAGTGTTTCTTCTCCATGCAGAGTGCGTGCATCTCTCTCTAACCTTATTCTTACTTCAAGCATCTTCTAGCTTAAGTAAAGGATCTTTCTTTTTAGCAATCTCTTTTCTTGTATTTGCTAAAGCTCTGTATGTAACCAAAGGTTGTTTAGATAGGTTTTCTTTACCTTATCTTTCTGCAAACAATCTTGTAAAATCTATATTGATCTTTTCTATCAATATATATTTTAAATTTGAAAACTTTGTGTTTGTATTCATCCCCCCCCCCTTCTACAAACTGTTTCTTATCTTGTAGACCCTTTCGGGACCAACACCAAGGCGTCATGCGACCGGTGCCTGGGCCACCATGAGGTTGCCCGTCTTCATGCCACCTAAAGGTCGCCCAAGAAGGTGCCCGACTGACCAACTTGTCTTCATTGGAACGAGCTACGACACGGCTTGGCTGTCATGCGACCTATGGCGCCTGACTATTGGCTCGGTCCAATTTTTAGGTTCGAGCTTCAATGACTTGTACCTCAAGCTTGGTGAGTTATACAACATCTATAAAACCATGTTTTCAACAACAACAACAAAAAAAAACGAGTTCAACCAGGTTTTGGCTACTTTAATCAGATTGAACTAAGATTTGATTTTTTTAATAACTTATATAACTAATGACTGGGGCCAATACAAATTTTTGGTTATATGGTTCAAACCTTTTTTCATTTGCCTCAACTTTTACATTAAAAAGTAGTTGTGTAACTTATGTCACCACCCCATCCTTCCTAAGAAAAAGTTGTAATCAATTTTGTAAATTTCATTTTCGATCATAATTTTTCTAACTCTATCACTTATTTATGTTATTTGTAGAAGGTTATGTATGGAACACCAACAGACAAGCACATACTCATACTAATAAGTTACTCGCAATAACGAATGGATGTTTTAGGACTTTAAACTAGGATCTGAGATATCTCATGGTTTTTTGGTTTGTAATTTCAATTATTAAATACCAAATTTCAAATTTTTAATTTATGATTGAAAAAAATAATTAACTTCAAGAAAAATAAAAGAGGTATTTCCTTCTCAAAGTTAATATTTACATATTGCTTCAACTGTTTTTCATATTGTTTTAAGAAAATAGAAAAAATGGTATTTTTGATGGGTATAACAAATAAAACGAGGAGGAATAAAATGGAGATGGACTTCACTGAAAAACTTAAAACTTCATAGAAAACGTTAAAGATTGCATTGGGTTAAAATACATTTTGGTTTTTGACCATTATGGATTCAAAATCATAAGCACACAACGAGGTGTGTGTTTTCAACTTAATAAATTTAATGGGTGTTTAATTGCTTAAGTTATATTAAGGTGTTTGATTTTAATTTAATACTAAAAGATTTACTTGGGTGCTGAATGGTTAAGTGGGCAAAATGTTTAAGAGGCTTTGTATGATATAGTGCATAATGAAATATAGTTGTTTGGTAACGGTGTCGAACAGACAGTTTGAATGGCAACAAATTATCATTTTAACCCTCTCTATGATTTGGTTCTGAATGAAATATAGTTGTTTGATATAAAGAACCAAACCCAGTACAAGCATATCATCAAATAGTTGTTCTGCAGTTTCATAGTCCCTTTCAAAAATCACTCCATCCAAAAGCATGATATAACAAATAACATCAGGTTTAAAACCATCCAATTTCATCTCGCACAATGCCTCCAAAGCTTCTACATTGTTCCCCCACTTCATCAAAACCGAACTGCATTCCCCCAATCTATTTTCTCAAGGCAACACCCTAATTTCGTCATTTCTTCCTACAAACCCATAACCTCATTACATTTCAGATCGATTTGCTGACACAAACTCAAGAGTACCAATGAAAAACTCCTTTGATCAACAATTAATATATCAAAACTGGATTCTTCAAAACGAATATTCATCAACCTACTCTTCAACAAGACTTGAGGCACAACTCCCAGACCCTTTTTTCGCTTACACAAAACTGGGAGCAAATAATTAAGTGAATCCATAGTAGGGATACACCTAAAAATCGGTAGTCTAAAGAAAAGATTAATTGCTTCCTAAAACTTTTTCTCATCGTGAAACTCGATTATATCAATAAAAAATGATTCGAGTGTGTTACGAGAACTATATAAAATAAATCTCTCGGACTATTAGTAAATGGAGATTAGTGCAAGTACACACTTATCAATCCACTATCGTCTTTTACCAGTAATAAAGTGATAAAAATACTGAATATCGTCTTTTACAGCTTTGCTCTTTTTTATAAAGATCCCTCCCCCGACTGAAATTTAACATTGTCCTCGTTGAGATAAAGATATCTGGCTAAGTTGGGTACAAAAAGGGGTGTAAAGGGCTTTGCCCAATTTTGTGGAGAACAGATGGCCTAAATCATTTCCCAAAGTGAGTAACAAATGGAACCAAGTTTCATCTCGGAAAAGAGTTGGCTAGTTTAAGCATTTTAATGTGTACCAGAACTAAAACTCACATCACTTTTAATTTACTCAAACTATAAAAACAAGTCGGTTGTAGTAAACATTAGGCCACAAGTTCCCATCCAACAAAATGATCATTATGTAATGCAACTGAGAAAATAAAGTAAGAGTATTAATAATAATAAGACTGACAAGGATGGTTCCCAGACTCATGAAAAGAAGAAAAAAAATTGGAGCTAAAAGGATGATAGATAAACATGTCTACTTGGATGGAGTAGGTGTCATGGATGGGTCTTCGGGGTTATGCGACACCCCAAGAATCATTGTTTTCAATTCGGCCATAAGCCGAGCATCTCTTCCTTCCATTTTTGCAAAAAGGTTTCCTTCTTGGGCTTCCAAAGCTTGTTTAATTTCTTCCTGTTTTGATTGGGTGACTTTCTTCAAGGTGGTCTCTAAAGTAGTGACAATTTCCTTCAACCATTGGACCTCGTTTATCAACTCCTTCTCTGTATTGTTGTTGTCCATCACGTTAGAGGGCTGTCTGGAATCATTTTTGGCAGTTTTTCGGATTCGGTCGACCGTCTTGCATTCAGTGGGTAGTTCATTGGTTGTTAAAGCCTCTCCGGGTGGTACCGGTATCTTTGCCTTTTTCATCAAACCATGAATTAAAGTTGGGAAGTAAAGTCTGTTGGTCAGCTTATGTGTGCATCCGTAAATGGCTTTAGAAATCACAGACCCTACATCAATCTCTTTTTCTTCAAGAATATAATATAGTAAAATCATTCGATCCAATGAAATGGTCCAATCGTATGTGGTTGGATGGAAAGAATATCTCAAGAAGTGGTTCCAAATGCCTGCATTCTTTTTTAAAAGATTTGTTTGGAAATTTTGCGGGTTGAGTTTCTTTGGTGGTCACCAAGTTGCCCCTTCTTCGGCTATGACACTAAGTACAAGCTGCAAATCTTCCTCTGTATGGTCATGTAGCAACCTACAATACTCATAAATTGGTGGGTGCAATTAAATCATAGAAAGAGTTGATAGTTTGTGATGCATAAGAGATTTTTTTACCTCGTACATTAACCGAGATATTGCGTGTGGAAGATACTGATGCATAAAATTCTTGCACCCATTTTAGAAAGTATGGCTCCCTCAAAGACGTGAAAGTTTCCCAACCCCTTTGTATATCATTTATGAAATGATATGTTTCCATACAAACCTTATCAAACCCTCGTTCAGTCAGACCCAAAAAGTTTTTCAATTTCTTCAAATTCCAGGGTCTACAGCTAGTGTCACTAAGGCTGCCCAAATTTCTTGGCTGGGCATTTTTTTCGGACTAAGCTTGTGGCTATGGTATGTCTCTTGGAACGCCTTAGTTGTGACATCTGGAGTCCATTTAAAATCCTTGAATCGACCTTTCTTTTTTTAGAGAAACGTTCAATAGGAACCAAATCAGAATCATTTGAGGTCTAGTCACAATTCTCATTGGGTTTTTTAACGGAAGGATCAGAAAAAGGGAACGAGATTGGTTGAAAATCTGAGGTGGTATCATCAATAGTGCTCATAAGTGGTGTGTTGTAGGTGATGTATGGTGGTGGAATGGTCATGATAGCATTTTGTGCCCCTAAGACCATGTATGATATAGGTATGAAAATAGGAAAAGGGGAAAAGGCATAAAATGGATTGTCAAACCTATTGAATGCAATTGAGATGGGCGGATGAATGTAGTGAATGGATGTTAAGTCAACCATCCCCAGGTCCACCATGTGAGAATCATTAAAATGGTGTTGTGAGGTGTGTGGAATGGTTTGAGCATCTAAATTTATGACAGCCTCTGTAGAGGTGTTGGACTCAGGACACTCAAGCATAAAAGTCGGGCCAATATCTTCCATAAAGAATGCATTCAAATCGATATCAAACATGCAATTAGCACCAAGCATTTCTTGACTATCGTGAAGTTCTATATTAACCGAATCATTATCCATGGTGTCAACACATTGTTCACCAACGATGTGTGTGCTCAGGGAAAGGTAAATCAGAAAGACTTACAATGGGGTTGACGTGGCAAGTTTCAAATGTTGTACTTTCTATTTTCTCAGCACCAGGAGAGATGTGGTTTGTGGTTGCTTGCGCTCCCGGATCTTGACCATCATTGCTTTCCTCCTTATTTTTTCTTTCTTTGTCCTCACCCTTATTGGTTTTGATTTTGGTAAACCTCTTGGAACATAGGTTTCAACATCTATGGCATCCCCTTCTTCCTTGGTCATTGGTTTTGTAACATGGCGCTCCGTAGACCTTGTGGCTCGACGGCGGGGTTTTGGTTTAGGATGTATGGAAACAGTAATGGATGGTTGCACTTGGTTGAGGGACTGAGGTAAAGTGGAAACAAGGGATGTTTTCATGGATTCCAAATGCTCGTGTTGGGAACCAACAACATCTGTGGGTTGTTCATTGGGAAGGAGTGGCATGGAAGAGGATGGTAATGGGTTTTGTGTGGGAACAACTGAAACTGTGGATGGGGTAGTGGGTAATGGATATTGAATGGGTCTAATGGTTCTAAGTCGTGTTGGACAAGGTAAGAGTGTTTTAAGCAACTATGGTGGTAAGTTGGCCAAATTTGGTTGATTGGAAACTGATGGTGATGGGGTTTGATCAAGGGATGGTTGGGAGGTTTGCAAAAACCATGGTGGTAGTGGTGGTTGTTCATCCATTTATAAGTTGTTTTCCTTCTACACAAAGACCAAAATTAATCCTTTAAACCCAATTTCTATTTGTTGTTTCTTTGACGAAAAACACAGGGGCCAAAATCATTTTCCCCATTTTGTTTTGTTTGTGATCACTAATTAACACAGGAACCAGGTTCAAATTGCTTGATTGATGAAAACAAAATTTAAAAATCAAGCCCTGCTCCTGTTTGAATGAAAAACATAGGGACCAAAAATCAGTTTTGTGAATGGAGCCCTTAGGCTGCTATTTGAATGTAAAACATATGGACCAAAAATCGTCTTCCCTTTTTTGTTGTTGATGACCCACACAGGAACCAAAAATGCTCTAATGACGAACACAAGATTCAAAATTGCACCCTAGGCTCCTGTGAACGAAAAACACAGGGACCAAAAATCGTTTTCCCTTTTTGCTTTTGATGATTCACACAGGAACCAAAATTGGTTGTGTGAATGGAGCAATTTGAAAACAAAGTTCAAAACATGGACGAAAATTGGTTTGTTCGATTAAAGGGAAAAAACAAAAATCACACCTTCTTTGTTCAATTAAGCACATCAAGACCAAAAATTGTATCTTTTTTTGTTTGAAAAAGCACACAGGGGCTTAATATCACCCCTTTGCTCGATCAACTACACCGAGACCAAAATCTTTTTGCTCCTTGTTGTTGTTGTTGTTGCTGTTTGATTCTAAGTGAAGAAGATGGATGGTTTTTCCCTTCTTGCAATTAGGTTAAAGAAAAAAAAGGTATGTGATGGTGGAACAGTCGCGGTGATAAGGTGCTTGAAAACAGAGGTGCTTGAAAACAGAGGTGCTAATAGTGAGAAAAGAGGCACTATGTGATGGTATGAATAGTGGCGATGATGGTTTCTTTCTCAGGTACTTGAAAATAAATGATGGTGATGGTGGAAAAGAGTGATGTAGATGGAGTATTCTTTGAGAGAAAAAAGAAGGGGAAGATGATTAGTCAAGTAGTTTAAAACAACTAAATCAGAAAATGCCCCCTTAATTTTTTTATACTTTTATAAAATTTATTATAACCATATTAAGTCTAAACATAAAAAAAGCATAATAAAGATTAAAAACTTAATTATATTGATATACTCCTATGCTATTTATTTACACTTAAGATTCATTTTGATTCACATTATCAGAAAAAACTGACGAGGGGTATTCCTGGCTTTTGGATTCATCCAAATAAACTTTTATTCTTTGATCATTTACCTTAAACAGACTCTTATCCTCAGGATTTACTAGATCAACTGTGGCATATGGGTAAACCTTGTGGATAAGAAACGGTTCTGACCACCTAGTTTTTAATTTACCCGAAAACAATTTTAATCTATAATTAAACAAAAGAGCTTGTTGGCATGCTTTTAGTTCTCGTTGATGAATTCTTTTGTCATACCACTACTTAGTCTTTTCTTTGTAGAGTTTGGCATTTTAATAGGACATATTCTTATTCTCTTCCATTTCACATAACTGCAACTTTCTTTTACTTCTTGCATCAACTAGGCACATATTCAATTCCTTAATTGCCCAAAATGCCTTATGTTCAAGTACTACCGGAAGATGACATGTTTTTTTTTTCCAAAAATGAGCTTGTATGGAGACATACCAATTGGAGTTTTGAATGCAGTTATGTATGCCTATAAGAATCATTTAATTTAAAAGCCCAGTCTTTTCTATTTGGCTTAACAACGTTTCCCAAAATCCCTTTTATTTCATAGTTTGAAAGTTTTGCCAATCCATTAGTCTGTGGATGATATGATATGGCAACTTTGTAGTTAATGTTGGTTCACAAAGTAAGTACCCTAATCACCGATTAGTCTCTTGGGGTACCAAACCTTGAGAATATTTGTTTCTTGAGGAACTTTACAACGGTTTTTGCATTATTGGAAACACATGCCACAACTTCCACCCATTTTAACACATAGTCAACGACAACTAAAATGTATTGACAATTATTAGATGAAAGAAAAAGGTCCCATGAAATCAATTCCCCAAACATTAAATAATTCAACTTCCAAAATCCCATTAAAAGGCATTTCATTCTTTTGGGAAATTGAGCCGCTTCTTTGGCATTCATTACATCTTCTGGAAAAAACATAAGCATCCTGAAAGAGAGTTGACCAAAAGAAACCATATTGTAATACCTTTGTTGTTGTTCTTTGTCCACCAAAATGGCCACCATATGGTGCTTTGTGGCAATCTTCTAGAATTTTTCTTATTTCTGTTTCCATAATGCATCTTCTCAAAACTTGATCTGCATCAATTTTAAACAAAAAAGGGGTCATCCAACAGGTAAAACTTCACATCATGTAAAAATTCTTGAGCTTAGGCCATGTGTACTTAGAAAGTTTAATGCCACAAGCCAAATAATTGGCTATATTAGCAAACCATGGTGATTCCAATTACTTTAGCATCAAGATTTTCTCATCAGGAAAAGTCTCTATGATGTCTTTCAAATAAGGCAATGTTGCTCTAATCTAGATAAGTGATATGTCACTTGATTTTCCACTCCATTTCTATCAATAATTTCAAGATCAAACTTCTGTAACAAAAAAAATCCATCTTATCAGTTTGGGTTTTGCATCCTTTTTCGAGATCAGGTAATTTGATGGCAGCATGGTCAGTATGCACAATGTTTTTTGTTCCATCAAATATGATTTAAACCTTTCAAAGGCAAAAACTACGGCCAATAATTATTTTTCTGCTATTGTGTAGTCTACTTGTGCTTCCTTCAATGTTTTACTTGCATAATATATGGAATGAAATTTTTTCGGTTTTCTTTGTCCCAAAACGGCTCCTATAGTCCAATCACTTGTATCACACATGATCTCAAAAGGTCTATTCCAATTAGGAATGGCAATCATAGGTGCATTAACCAAAGCCTTTTTTTTAAAGTGTGGAATGCATTTCTACACTTCTCATTAAAATCAAACTTTTGGTCACATTGAAGTAGTGAACACAAAAGTTTTGAAATTTTTGTAAAATCTTTGAAAAATCTTCTGTAAAAACCATTGTGTCCAAGAAAACTTCTTATAGCCTTGATAGTGGTTGGTCTAGGAAAATTTTCAATTACTTCAAGTTTGCCTTATCAACCTCAACTCCTCTTTTTGAAATCAAATGACCAAGAACAATACCTTCTTTGATCATAAAGTGACATTTTTTCCAATTTAAAACCAAATCAGTTACTTCACACATTTCAAGACTTTTTTCATGATCTTTTAAACATTTATCATATGATGTGCCATATACAGAAAAATCATCCATAAAAAATTCCATGGAAGTTTCAAACATGTCATAGAATATAGACATCATACATATTTGAAAAGGGCGGATGCATTACATAGACTAAATGGCATTCTTCTAAAGGCAAAGGTACGGTAGGGACAAATAAAGGTGGTCTTTTCCTGGTCTTCTGGGGCTATTGCAATCTGATTGTAACCTGATTAGTCGTCTAAAAAACAATAGTATTTCTTTCCTACAAGTCTGTCTAACATCTGATCTATGAAAGGTAAAGGAAAATGATCCTTTTGGGTAGCCTTATTCAGTCTACGGTAGTCCATACAAATTCTCCAACCAGACACGACCCTTGTAGGAATGAGTTCATCTTTCTCATTTGAGACTACAGTGGCACCTCCCTTTTTAGGGACACACTGTATGGGGCTTACCTATGAGCTACTTGCTATTGGGTAGATTATACCAGCGTTCAACCATTTTAAAATATCTTTCTTCACAACCTCTTTCATGATTGGGTTTAATCTTCTTTAGGGTTCAATGGAAGTGAAACTTGTTTCTTCTAAGATGATTTTGTGCTGAAAAATTGATGGATAGATACTCTTGAGGTCATAAGTGGTCCATTCAAGAGCCTTGGTGTGTAGTTTTAACAAGTCCACCAACTGCTCTTCTTGATGTGTTTCCAGGCTGGATGAGACAATGACAGGAAATTTCCCTTCTTCTCCTAGAAATGCATACTTCATGTATGAGGGAAGTAATTTTAACTTTAGGTCCAGTGGTGACTCAACAGATGTTGTATGGTTTTTTCCACTCTTACTTTCCAACAATTCAAAAGTAGAAGTGCACTATAACATGGTGATTTCACTTTTCTCTCCTTGTTTTATTTCCTTAACAACCTCAGTCTTGCTTAAGTCTAACATTGTTTTAACTCTTTCTTTGTGGCATAAAGACTCAATGACACTCAAATTAGAACACTCATCTTTTTCATCACAATATTTTATGGATTTGAAAACATTAAAAGTGACATCTTGATCATTCACTCTCATAGTCAGTTATCCTTTTTGAACATCAATCAAAGTTTTGGGATTCCTTTATTAGCCTCAAAATCAAGAATGTTGAATTCAGCGGAAAAAATGAATTTATCCACTTGGACTAACACATCCTCAATTTTTCCTCTTGGGTGAGTTATAGACTTGTCAGCTAACTGAAGGGTAACTGTAGTTGGTCTAGCCTCACCTATGCCTAAGGTATTGAAGATAGACAAGGGCGTAAGATTAATCCTTGCACCTAAATCACACAAAGTCTTTCCAATTTATGTCCCACGTATTGAACAGAGAGTCATGAAACTCCCAAGATCTTTAAGTTTAAGGGGAATTGTTGGTCCCAAAAGGGTCTACAAGAATACTAAACAGTTTGTAGAAGGGGGGGGATGAATACAAACACAAAATTTTCAAATTTAAAATATATATTGATAGAGAAGATCAATACAAATTTTACAAGATTGTTTGCGGAAAGATAAGGTAAAAGAAACCTATCTAAACAATCTTAAGTTACACACAAAGGTTAGCAATTACAAGAAAAGAGATTGCTAAAAGAAAATATCTTTTACTTTAAGCAGAAAGAAGCTTGAAGTAAGAATGAGGGAAGAGAGTGATGCGCGCACTCTGCATGGAGAAGAAACACTTCTATTTA
>NW_020201251.1:0-1505 GCF_001531365.2 Cynara cardunculus var. scolymus | reverse complement strand
TCATCTTATTAAACAATGGAAATAATACAAGTATTACAGTATATGTTCAGAATTTACAGAAATGTAAATACAATCAATGAAAGAAGATATAGAAAAGATTTACAAGGAAAAGTGGATTGTTGATACAAAGAGACTTAATCTGGAACACTTAGATATATGAACACAGGTACATCTTCACCAAGTTGTCTTTGACGTAGGAGCTCTCTTCGAATCTTCAGATCGACGACTTTTCCAGGCATGCTGTCTTCTATCCATTGCAAGAGATAAAYCAAGTGATCCATTGGACAGAGAGGCAGTTCTGACATTCTCTGAAATTTGACTTCACCTTCATAGTCAAGGAATATAACTCCTAACTCAGGTTTGAAATGCACAGAGTTGGGTGTATAGGGACCCTTAACTGGCAAGTCAAGATTCAGCATAGAAATGTCAATACTCATRTGACCCTTCAGGACTTCATCTAAGGAGAACTTTGTTTCATGTTYGWTCMTCAGGGATGGTCCTTCACTAGGATCAATGAGCGTTGTCTTCTTCTTCTTACCTTTATTCAGAGTTTGCAAGTCAGGGACCTTGACATACCTGGACATCCTTTTGATAAGCTCGTTGATGGTGTCCTCGATAAGTGTCTTGTGTCTCGACTTGGATTGCTGAATGGCTTTCCTGATCTCCATCCATTCGCTGAATCCATAGCGACCAAGGTAGGAAGGATACTCGAAAACGGCATCAAGATTATCCCTGGTGATGAGCATTGAGACAAGTGTACCACCGTCTTTAGATCGTCCGCTGATGCTGACGCTGATAATTGGGCGGGGACTGAGTCTCTTTTTCAATTTTGCTTCACTCCATTGCTTTTCCTTGTCTTCGACCTTTTGCTTCTTTTTAAGTTCAGCTTCTGCAATCTGAAGAAGTTTGTCCTGGGCATAGATAGCACTCACCTTTTTCTTGGATTTCTTGGGAAGGACTTTAGCAGCTAGTGACTTGGCAAGCCTTAGGCTTTCTTCAGTCTGCTTCTTTTGAAGTTCTAGTTCTTTTTCAGCCATTAATGCCTCGAGTCTTTCAGCTTCAGAAAGGAAGTCAAACTCACCACCACTAGAGGTACGAAGAGGAATTTTTACTCTAGTATGGTCGAGCGACTCCTTAAGCTGAGTCATCTGCTGGTCTGTTGGAGTAGAAAAGGTTGGTTGATCAGGGACCAACTCCAATCGACCGCAGGTTAATGATGGGATTTGAAGTTGGCTGAGTGAAGTAATCACTACCTGAGAGGTAGAGTTTTCAAATAAGGACTCTTGAGGACTTGCGAACAAAATCTTCAGATTTCCTTCTTCAGCAACCGCCTTGCCTTTCGACTTGGGGTCCTGGTGCCTTGATGGTGGAGCCGATTCGCCTTGTCTTTGCTCCCCCTGGGATAGAGATTCCCTGAGGGTAACACCTTTGGTGGTTGTTGATGGTTTCTTGAACTTGATGGAAAAATCATCTTCATCATCATCGTCGTCGTCACCATCTAAATC
>NW_020201250.1:68118-71000 GCF_001531365.2 Cynara cardunculus var. scolymus | reverse complement strand
TTCATATATCAATATAAATCTATCAAACATTTCATTAATTATGCTTTCCACCCCAAATACGCAAAAATGATAAAAAGAGGGGCCGTGAATACTCACTTTCCGTAATGAAATAGCTCATATCACAATTTCAATCATGCTTTTCACCCCAAAACGCGAAAATAGTAAAAAGGGGCCGTGAATACTCACTTTCCGTAATGAAATAGCTCATATCACAATTTCAATCATGCTTTTCACCCCAAAACGCGAAAATGGTAAAAAGGGGGCTGTGGATACTCACTTTCCGTAATGAAATAGCTCATATCACAATTTCAATCATGCTTTTCACCCCAAAACGCGAAAATGGTAAAAAGGGGGGCTGTGAAAACTCACTTTTCGTAATGCTCCGCAAAATAAAGATTCGATCCGATCACCGCACTAGTTCAACAATTCCCTATCAATAGGAATATCCAAAACCATCACTTATTGATTTAACACTACCTATGGGGTTTAATAAGTCCTAAGTCCATACTTGTCTACTTATGTCCCATATGATTATCCATAGTCCAAATATACATAATGTCCATATGCTCGTTAATGAATTAATTTATATAGGAAATGATGCTATAATCCAATAGAAGATCAAAATTTTACAAAATCAAGAAACCCCAAAATTTCATTGCTGGGCAGAACTTATGATACTTAAAAATGATCAAAATAAAGATACTTCAAAAATGAGATAATTTCCTTTCTTTTTACATGGGTTATAGCACTGACTTATAGTCATCACGACCAAATTTCATGTATTTTGGACATGTAATAATGATTCAAATAATTTATGCAATACAACTTATCACAACTAAAATGACAGATTACACCATGTTAGTAAAATACTCATTAAAAGAATTCTACTAAGTGTTCTACAGAAATTCAAGTTGGATTATAAACTTAACACTTATACAAAACTTTAATACTAAAAATCACTCATTTTGGATGAGTTAAGAGGAAGATATGATACCATAAAGTTACATGCACACATCTATCATTAGTTGACAGATTGCACACTTAACTTAAATAAATTGGTTAATGCCCCAAAACTTCATATTTTTGAGTGAAACTGGATTCATACGAACCCTAACTCATAAAAGAACATTTTAGAAAAAGAATCATACACCAAGAACAAATAAGTAGAGAGATATTAGCATATAAAGTAGGAGTTACATGCTAATGGTATCACAGTTTGCACACCTATAGTGTTTTAGGTGTTCGGAGATCAAAACTCCATACTTTCATGTGATTCCACTTGAATGCAAAAGACAACCCATATAGTTAACTCTCAAAAGAAGAATCATCCTTTTTCATCGAGTTTTGAAAGAGATATGGTTGATGGAACATACATATACAAATCTGTCAGAATCGGACAGATTGCATGTTCATCTTATTTTGAGTAATTAAAACCTCAAATCACCACAATCTTGAATGAAATCGGTGGCATTTGAAAGGTAACTCATTAAAATAACATCCAGAAGAAAAATAAACAATATTTAATGATTATCTAGAGAGTTATGGCTGTTCAAAGTAGGGTTTACCTACTGAAAAACTCTCAGATGCACATATATAATGTTTTGAGTATTTGGGGGGCCAAAACTCAATGTTTTTGAGTGAGACCAATTACATTACAACCCCAACTTAATAAATAAACTTTTTGAAGAAACCTCATAACATTTGAATATGTCAATTGCAAGATATGGAAGATTTGTGCACAAGCACATAATCTGTCAGCACCAGAATATAAGATTTTTAAGAAATAAACCACATAAAATCATGATTTCTTCGTATCTTTTTGAGTTCTAGTGTTTGGGTCATAGATTACCACCATCATATAATCATTCTTACATGTTTTTGGGGTATAATCTCTCCTTAAAACTCAATATTTTCGAAACTTAGAAAAGAGAAGATGAAGAATGCATAAAAGTGGGTTTTTCTCCCAAAATTTGCAAGAAAAAGAGGGAGATGAAGATGATACCTTGTTTGTTGATAAGAGGGATGTAATATCTTCAAAATCCTTGCTATTTTGATGAAGAAAGAACAAAATTTTGGCTGAATAAAGAAGGAGGATGAAGATGATCTAAAATGACTCTTGAGTTTAAGGAGAGAGAGGGAGAAGGAGTTTCAAAATTTGAAAAGAGTGGAAATGAGTTGTAAAGGGAGAAGAAAGGTATTTATATGTGGATTATGAGGGAAAAGGTGGGGGGCCAGCCATGGGGAGCCCAAGCCCATAACTATATAATTTTTTTTTATAAACTTTAAGCCTAAAATCCTAAAATGTCATTTTTCTCAATTTTGACATTTTTCTTCAAATTATAAACCCATGATGGCTAAATTCATTTAAATAAAAAGGTTTTATATTTAAAACACTAAAACTTGGTGTTTTATATAAATTAGGTATAATTTAGAGCATTTGGCACTGTATAGGACGTTTCAGATAATTACGGGTCGGAACCGGACTTTCTAAGCAACTGCCGGAATCTCTAGAAATTTTTCGGCCAAACTATTCTAACTAACTCCTAATCTTATAAATTATCTTCAATAACACGAATATAAACTTAATAAGAGCTAACCTGGAAGTTCAAATTTGACAGTTGTCACATCTTCTGTTCTCTCTTATCTTCTTTCGTCCCTTTCTTCTCTTTCATCTCTTCTTTCATTCTTCTGATAGAATTTAGATGGCTTTCTATCGTATGATGACTGGAACTTTTCCTTTCTGAACTCTTTTCGCTCATAGGGTTTTCTGATGAACCTCTTTTGAAATTGTCTTGTAATCAAGGCCAATGATTTGGTGAAAGCTTTAATCTCATCATCTGATTCAGAAGTTTCTTCTTCAGATTCTGATTCGACCAGCAAAG